>NC_141877.1:24321304-24622826 GCF_056163025.1 Triticum urartu | reverse complement strand
CCCAAGTCCTATTAGGACTAGGAGAAGGGGCCGGCCCCCCTCTCTCTCCTTTCCCCCTTGGGAGTCCTAGTTGGAATAGGATTGAGGGGGGGAGTCCTACTCCCGGTAGGAGTAGGACTCCTCCCGCGCTCTCTCCCTAGCCGGCCGAACCCCTCCCCCTGCTCCTTTATATACGGGGGCAGGGGGCACCCCATAGACACACAAGTTGATCATTGTTGATCGTTCCTTAGCCGTGTGCGGTGCCCCCTGCCACCAAATTCCACCTCGATCATACCGTTGTAGTGCTTAGGCGAAGCCCTGCGTCGGTAGTACATCAAGATCGTCACCACGCCGTCGTGCTGACGGAACTCTTCCTTGACGCTTTGCTGGATCGGAGCCCGAGGATCGTCATCGAGCTGAACGTGTGCTAAGAACTCGGAGGTGCCGGAGTAACGGTGCTTGGATCGGTTGGATCGGGAAGAAGACGTACGACTACTTCCTCTACGTTGTGTGATCGCTTCCGCAGTCGGTCTGCGTTGGTACGTAGACAACACTCTCCCCGTCGTTGCTATGCATCACCATGATCTTGCGTGTGCGTAGGAAAATTTTTGAAATTACTACGTTCCCCAATAGAGAGATCTTCTTGGAGCTCAATGTCCTCGAAGTTGACGGTGCGTTCAGGCGTCTTGAAGCACTTTCGGAGTTGGGAGAAATGGAACACATCATGAACATTAGCAAAGTTTGAAGGAAGCTCGAGTTGATAGGCGAGGTCGCCTCTCTTGCTGACAATCTTGAAAGGTCCGACGTATCTGGGGGCAAGCTTCCCTTTGATACCGAAGCGACGAGTCCCTTTCATAGGAGAGACGCGGAGGTAAACATGATCTCCGATCTCAAAAGCCAAATCACGGTGCTTACTATCATAGTAGCTCTTCTGGCGGGATTGGGCCGCTTTGAGGTTATCACGAATGACCTTGCACATTTCTTCTGCCTCTGTGATTTAAGTCATTACCCAGCAGCTGACGTTCACCGGTTTCAGACCAGTTGAGAGGGGTACGGCATTTCCTACCATACAGAATTTCAAATGGGGCCTTGCCCGAACTTGCTTGAAAGCTGTTGTTGTATGAGAATTCAGCATAAGGAAGACAATCCTCCCACTTCATGCCGAAGGAGATAACACAAGCCCTGAGCATATCTTCAAGAATCTGGTTGACACGCTCGACTTGACCGCTTGTTTGAGGATGGAAAGGAGTGCTGAAGCGAATGTTGGTGCCCATGGCCTTCTGAAAAGAATCCCAAAACTTGGAGGTAAAGATGCTACCACAGTCTGAAGATATCACTTGAGGAATACCGTGCAGAGAGACAATTTGAGAGGTATAGAGTTCCACCAATTGAGCTGCAGTGATTGACTCTTTGATAGGCAGAAAGTGAGCCACTTTGGTGAGCTTGTCGATGACAACGAATATAGCATCATTGCCATGCTTGGACTTTGGAAACCCAGTCACGAAGTCCATTTCAATGTGGTCAAACTTCCATTCTGGAATGGCAAGAGGTTGGAGGAGACCTGCTGGCCTTTGGTGTTCTGCCTTCACTCTTCTGCAGACATCACATTCATTCACGAATTGAGCGATCTCGCGCTTCATTCGAGTCCACCAATAAGTTTGCTTCAGATCTTGATACATCTTCGTGCTCCCAGGGTGGATGGAGAGGAGAGAGTTGTGAGCCTCGTTCATGATCACTTTACGAAGTTCACCTTTGGGCACAACAATTCGATCCTCGAAGAAGAGAGTGTCCTTGTCATCAAGGCGGTATCACTTGTACTTGGACTGACTCTTTGCAATACCAATCTTCACCTTTTTCACCATAGCATCAAGAAGCCGGGATTGGCGAATCTGGTCTTCCAAGGTAGGAGAAACTTGAAGGTTGGCGAGGAAACCTTGAGGAACAATTTGCAGATTAAGTTTGCGGAAAGCTTCACAAAGCTCGGGTTGATAAGGCTTCAGAATCAGACTGTTGCAATATGCTTTTCTGCTCAAAGCGTCAGCAA
This sequence comes from Triticum urartu, assembly GCF_056163025.1. Taxonomy (NCBI): domain Eukaryota; kingdom Viridiplantae; phylum Streptophyta; class Magnoliopsida; order Poales; family Poaceae; genus Triticum; species Triticum urartu. Next base: position 24,620,803 of record NC_141877.1, on the reverse strand, counting down.
TCACATTGGCCTTGCCTGGAGTATACTCGATACTCGGATTGTACTCTTGAATCATTTCGACCCATCGAGTTTGCCTGAGGTTGAGATTAGGCTGGGTGAAGATGTACTTGAGACTCTTGTGATCAGTGAAAATGTCCACTTTCCTTCCCAAGAGAAGATGTCTCCAAGTCAACAAAGCATGCACAACTGCCACCAACTCGAGATCATGAGTGGGATAGTTCTTCTCATTAGGCTTCAACTGGCGAGAGGTATAAGCAATAACTTTCTTCTCTTGCATCAGTACAGCACCAAGACCTTGGAGAGAGGCATCACAAAAGACCTCATACGGCTTGGTTTCATCAGGCGGAGTCAGAACTGGAGCAGTGATCAATTTCTCTTTCAAAGTGTTGAAAGCAATATCACACTCCGGAGACCAAACGTACTTGACGTGCTTCTGGAGAAGATTTGAGAGAGGCTTCACGATCTTAGAAAAGTTTTCAACGAATCTTCGGCAGTAGCTTGCGAGACCGAGGAAGCTACGGAGTTGCTTCACGTTCTGAGGAGGTTCCCAATTAACAATTGCAGACACCTTCTCAGGATTCACGGCAATGCCCTTGGCAGAGATGATATGACCAAGATAAAGAACCTCATCGAGCCAAAATTCACACTTGGAGAATTTGGCGTAGAACTGATGTTCCCTGAGCTTGTCAAGAACCAAACGCAAGTGCTTGGCATGATCTTCCTTGTTCTTGGAGAAAACCAGAATGTCGTCGAGATAGACCAGAACGAAGTCATTGGTGTAGGGGTTGAAGATGAAGTTCATCATGCGAGAGAACATCGGAGGAGCGTTGGCGAGGCCAAAAGACATGACAGTGTATTCATATGACCCATAGCTTGTCCTGAATGCCGTCTTCGGAATATCGTGCTCACGGATGCGAATCTGATGATAACCCATATGAACATCAAGCTTGGAGAATACTTGGGCACCCTTGAGTTGTTCAAACAGTTCATTGATGTTGGGAAGTGGGTATTTGTTCTTGATGGTCTTCTTGTTCAATGGACGATAATCAACACAAAGTCGGTCCGTTCCATCCTTCTTCTTCACAAAAAGAACACCACAACCCCACGGAGAAGTACTAGGCCGAATGAGACCCATTCTTTCTTGAACATCGAGTTGTTTCTTCAACTTCTTCAACTCTTCAGGGCCGAGCTTGTAGGGACGTTTGCACACAGGTTCCGTACCGGGCTCAAGTTCAATAACAAATTCAACGGGCCGGTGCGGAGGCATTCCTAGGAGCTCTTCTGGGAAGACGTCTTGATACTCACAAACGACTGGGATCTGTGAAATAGCATCCAATTCACCCTTCTCATTGAGAGAAAACAACCAGATTGTATCATCCTGAGCGGCAAAGACAATGACATCCTCAGATGAATGAGTCAGTTGAATCTGCCTGGCTGCACAATCAAGGTGAGCCTTGTGCTTAGAGAGCCAGTCCATCCCAAGAATAAGATCAATATCCGAATTACCAAGAACCACCGGAGAAGAGAGAAATTTGTAATCGCCCAACGTGATTGTAACCTCCGGAATGCAAGCTTGAGATGTCAACAGACTGGCCGGAGAGTCAATAGACAACGGACTCGGCAACATTTGAGTAACAAAATCATGCTTGGAAGCAAAAGGTCTCGAGATGAAACAATGCGATGCACCCATGTCAAAAAGAACTTTTGCAGGAATATCGTTAACAGGAAGGTTACCCATGATGACATCTGACGAATCCTCTGCCTGAGCTACATTCACCATATTGACCTTGGCGTGCTTGGGATTATGCTTGACCACTGCTGTACTTGCCGATCTGACAGGAGGAGGAGGAGGAAGACGCCTCTGGTTGAAACACTTGTTGGCGTAGTGACCCTTCTGTTGGCACTTGTTGCATGTGACCTCTGAAAGCGAACGGTGGTACGGAGCACTCGATCTTGGAGCTTGAGACGAAGTCTTGTTCTGAAAGCCTGGGTTGGGTGGGTGGAAAGAACCACTGCCACCTTTGCTCTTCTGCTGATACGGCTGACGGAACGGAGGAGGAGGAAGCCAATACTTCTGCTGCTTGGCCACTTGAGTAGAGGAAGAAGGCGTAGTGTCTCTGACTCGCTTCCTGGAAGCATCACACCTCAACTGAGCAGCCTCTTGCTTCAGTGCCATGTTGTAGAACTCATCGTACCTCAACGGCTCAAAAAGGACAAGAGCGAGCTGAATTTCTTCACGGAGACCACCCCTGAACTGATAGATCATGCTCTTCTCATCAGGAACATCCTGCTTGGCAAAACGGGCGAGCTTCTGGAACAACTTGTTGTAGTCATAGACAGACAAAGAGCCTTGCTTCAGATTGCGGAATTCCTCACGTTTGCTTTCAGTCACACTCTGAGGGATGTGATGAGCTCGGAAATCTCGACGAAAATCATCCCAACTGATCAAACGTCCACCTCTGGAATCCTTGTACTGCTGGAACCACTCTGCAGCCTGATCTTGGAGCTGGAAAGAAGCGAACTTGACGAAATCTTCAGGCCTGACGTTGCTGCATTCAAAATGCTTGCCCAGATCCACTAGCCAATCGTCAGCATCGGTAGCCTCAACACAATTGCTGAACGTCTTTGGCCCATTAGCAAGGAACTGATTCAGAGTAGCAAAATGGTTCTGATTGTTGCCTTGATTCCCTTGACTTCCTTGATTGCGCTCTTGGAGGATTTGCATGATCAACTGTGTATTTGCATTGGTTGCAGCCATCACAGCTTGCCAAGCCTCCGAAGGAGGTGGAGGTGGTGGCGGATCAGGATTCGGAGTTGTGCGCGTTGGAGGAGCCATCCTGAAGAGGTTGACCACCATTAGCACACAAATAGACAAATATTGAAGGTGAATCCAACGGAATGAAAATTGCAACATTAAGTCTTCACATCCGAACAAAATGAACGAATGCACTTCTCTTGAAGTGGTCACATATTCCTAAATTGCGAAGCCACGAAGAATCAGGTATAAGGGGTAACTCAACAAGGGATGGAATCAACATACGGCTTCGAAGCAACTCGAATACCACAACTCAAAATAAAACCAAGGATTGGCTTGCGAAATAAGCCGGAACAAACATATGATAGAGATTTCGTCCGAAGTTTTCGTGGTGGGACCTACACGGGCTCGATCGTACAACACCATCATGTACAAGGCAGTGCACATGACATACGAAGCATCCCCGAGTCAGCATAGCCAAGGACTCTTTAAGACACAACGAGACCACTGTAAAATCGACCGTGAATAGGCGAACCACTAGACGTCGAACCCCAATTTCATATCATACATATGTCGGAAAGATATCCTAAGAGCTACTTGAATTCCCACCTATGAAACTCCCGAAATTTTCCGGTTATGCAATCAGGTGTTGGGGATACAGGGGAAACATAATATCTCACCCAAACTAACAAATCCTACATCCAGCTGTATCCATCCTTCAACACATAAGCAAGAAACCTTCGGAAACCATCTACCTCAACCTTCGAAAAGCATCCATTATACAAGTTATGGCGATACTCCCGAACTCCCGCCCCAGTACTGGGTGGCGTCGAGGTTATCTCACCAACAAACTGCATAAAGGAGATTTTCGATGTCGCGAACATATCTCAAGTATACCAGAATTGCAACGATAAAATTATGATGACAACACCTCAGAGCTCAACTCCCGGGGACACTTCCACTAAACCCCTGACAGGAGGCACCAAGACAGTATTCTCATCATAAGTCATCGGAACAAATCCAAGATACTCGCGTGATCCTAATTTTTTTTAGTGAAATTTGAGGAGAGAAGAGTCAAAACTCTACGTCAGGATGCCTTACCAGAGCAATGAGGAGACTGGGAAGTAAAAAGAATTCCTAAGCTCTCCGATATATAATTCCTAAATGACTCAAAACATTTTTTCTAGACACAACTCGGCTGCCAAAAACGATCAAGCAATGGGGGCTCCTAAGGTCGGGGAAGGCTCTGATTACCAACTTGTAACGCCCTCGATGCGGCTATATCTCCCACGTGTCGAGGCATGACTTAGAGGCATAACCGCATTGAAAGCAATGTCGCAAGTTAGGAAATCATCACACATCCCATGTAATAAATACTCCCTCCGTTCCTTGATATAAGGTGTATAGATTTTTGAGAAAAAGTCCAAAATATAAGGTGTATCGCATTGCACCACTCGTTTGGATAATTTTTTAAGGGATTTGATTACATTTCCTTACATTAGGTAATCTCCTCTATTTTCTCATGTCAAATAGTCAGGAGTAATATCGCCCAAAACTTGTGAAATTTTCCCTCCACTTGCGTTCTTTAATTTTCGTGCCAAAAACTATACACCCTATATTTAGGAACGGAGGGAGTAATATAAAAGGGAGGTACATAGTTGGCTTACACTCGCCACGTCACATCAAAGTACATAAATAACATACATCATCCAAACACTCATGGCCCGACTACGGCCCCAAAATAAAAGACAACCTAACAAGCGACATAGGTCCCGATCACCCCAACTGGGCACCACTACTGATCATCAGGAAAAGACACATAGTAACGCTGAGAGTCCTTGTCGTACTCCCACTTGAGCTCAAGCGTGCCATCTGGAGCGGTATCATCTATCCCTGCATCTGGTGTAATAGTAATCTTTGAGCCACCGGGACTCAGCAATCTCGCACCCTCGCGATCAAGACTATTTAAGCTTAATAGGTAGGGAAGGGGGTAATGTAAGTGGAGCTGCAGCAAGCGACTAGCATATATGGTGGCTAACTTATTCGCAAAAGAGAGCGAGAAGAGGAGGCAAAGCACGAGCGGGAAACTAGATAGCAACCTGCGCAAACATAACTCCAACACCGTGTCCACTTCCCGGACTCCACCGAGAAGAGTCCATCACGGCAACACACTCAGTTGATTCATTTTAAATAATTAAGGTTCAAGTTATCTACAACCGGACATTAACAAATTTCCATCTGCCCATAACCGCGGGCACGGCTTTCGAAAGATCAATCCCTGCAGGGGGTCCCAACTTAGCCCATAACAAGCTCTCATGGTCAACGAAGGAATAGACCTCCACCCAAGACACACCGATCAGACTCGGTATCTCGGTACAACAAGACGATTCGACAGGTTAAAACAAGTCCAGCAACACCGCCCGAATGTGCCAACAAAACCCGATAGGAGCTACACATATCTCGTTCTCAGGGCACACTCAGATGAGCAATCCGTACAACTAAAACCAGCCCTCGAGTTTCCCCGAGGTGGCGCTGCACAGGGCTCTAGTTCGGACCAACACTCAGAGGAGCACGGGCCCGTGGGGGGCTAAAATAAAGATGACCCTTGGGCTCCGGAAACCCAAGGGAAAAAGGGGTAGGTGGCAAATGGTAAAACCAATGTTGGGCATTGCTGGAAAAGCTTTAATCAAGACGAACTATCAAGGGGTTCCCATTATAGCCCAACCGCCTAAGGGACGCAACAATCCGGGAACATAACACCGATATGTTGGAAACTAGGGCGGCAAGAGTGGAACAAAACACTAGGCCAGAGGCCGAGCCTTCCACCCTTTACCAAGTATATCGATGCATTAAGATAACATGGCAATATAATGATATCCCAACAAGTAAATAAATGTTCCAACAAGGAACGGCTCCAATCTTCACCTGCAACTAGCAACGCTATAAGAGGGGCTGAGCAAAGCGGTAACATAGCCAATCAACGGTTTGCTAGGACAATGGAGGGTTAGGGGCTCAACATGGAAAAGGAGAATGACAAGCAAGTGGTAGGCATCGTAGCATTGGCATAGCAAAAGAGTGAGCAAACTAGTATAGCAAAGATAGTAGTGATTTCGAGGGTATGATCATCTTGCCTGCATAGTTGTCAGAGTTGACTGGATCCTCACAAGCAAACTCAACGGGCTCCTCATTAGCGAACTCGTCTCCCGGCTCTACCCAACAACACAAACAAGCAACAAGGATACAATCAACCACGTGCAAGGACAAATAATAAGATGCAAAGATGGTATGCTATGCGGGATGCGATGCGGGATGCAAAATGCAAGATGTGACAGGAAATGCATGAATCTGGCCTCAACTTGGACAACCAAGTGTGCCACTGGATAGAGGGGATGAAATCACCTGAAAATGATATAAAGATCAAAGGAATCGGAGCTCCGGTTTGGAAATGGCAAGCGTTTTATGAAATGAACCGGTCTGCGATTTCCAACAAGTAGGCTCCTAAATACAACAAAATGAACATGCTACAGCCACCAAACATGACAACAAAATACATGGCAGGGATGTACACAAGATGCTTATCAAAACACTAGCACTGAGCCATGGCCAAATTCATCCATTACGAGGTTCAAACAAGCATGGCAAAAACGAATAAGCAAAACAGATTTCAGACTTAGTGAAATTAACACTAGTCTGAAATTTCAGACCACGATGCTCTCTTCGGAGCAGCAAAACAACATGAAACACAACCTGATTATGACAAGTAAGAACATGGCATGGAGCTACTCAACAAGCTTAACAAAACACCCAAAGTGACCTGGGGCCAAAAGGGTTCACAAAATACTCTAACGAGCACACGAACATAGATGAAACACAATCAGTTTTCAGACTTAGTGAAAACTGAGACATGCTGAAGTTAAACTCACTAAGGCATGTAAACGAGCTCGATGCACTCACGATGGTGCAAGTCATAGCAAGGCAAGCATATATCCATAAAGAAGGCACAAAATGCTAGCTAGACATGGCAAGAACAATGGCATAGCATGCATGGATCACTAACAATAGCATCGGCAAAATCGCAAACAAGTTGACGATCTGCCCAGATTTACCACGAAGCAAAAGTAGAGCTCGATTGACTCAAGCTAGAGCACTCCACATATGCAAACAAAGACATGGATGGATAGAGCATAACATGAATATCAAAACTCCCTTACTGATCATCCTCAAAAGAGGCACGGATCACTAGGAAACAAGCTGAATATATGGCATCATGAACTAAAATATCCCAGACTTAGTGAAATCCACTAAGTCCCTGAAAACAGAATTCTCAGGTGCCTCTCTTTGCAAGCTTGCACAAGCCACCACACACATCCTAAAAATGCATGGGTGGCACCTCTGGAAAGAAGACGAAATGCTTAACAATTCATCCCAAAGACTCACAGGCATGTCATGCACACAATAATCATGGCAAAAATGACAAAAGTCTATGATGAGCTAACGGATCTGCAATTTAACTCATGAAGCCTCCTTCTAGCAGCATCTTGGGCATCAAGATGAACTCAAATGAAAATGATGCAATGGAATGAAATGATGTACATGTGGAGACGAACATTTTGATATATCATATGTCCAAAACGGAGCAACGGATGCGGAGATATCATCGGTCAAAGATTGCTCGGAAAATTAGGGTTTGAGGGAAAAGTCAACCTCCGAATTTCAGATCTGGATCCGGACCTCAGGTACTGTTCATCGACGCGGAATCCGAGGACGGCCGGACTTGGAGCCCTCCGGCGAGGTGGTGCTCCGGCGAGGCGGAGAGGGGACCGGGCTGCGGCAGGCGGCGCCGGCCGGCGAGGCGAACGCGGCGGGGCGTCGGAGTGGGCGTCGGGGTCCGGCAGGTGGGCGAGGTCGGCGAGGGGCCGGCGTGGAATGGCCGGTGCGGGCTCCGACGGGAGGCGAGGTCACCCGCGTCGGCGCCGGCCACCGGGCGTGGAGACGAGGGCGGCGGAGCGCGGGACGAAGGGCGGCGGCGGATCGGGCTCACGGGGGCCCCTCCTGGGCCTCCTGGGCCGGCGGCGGCGGTGGGCAGGCGTGCCACGTGGCTGCTCTGGAGTGGCTGCGGGCGGCGGAGCGGACGCGTCCGGTCCGTCCAGACGTGTCCGGCGGCGGTGGAGGAGGAAATTAGGGTTTCAGGGGAGAGGAAGATCCGGATTCGGAGGGGGTCTTTATATAGGCATAGAGGGAGCTAGGAGTGTCCAAATGATGTGCGGTTTTCGGCCACGCGATCGTGATCGAACGCTCCTTTTCGGTCCCTCGGTTAACCGTTGGAGTATCAAACGAAGTCCAAATGGTACGAAACTTGACAGGCGGTCTACCGGTAGTAAACCAAGGCCGCATGACAAGTCTCGGTCCAATCCGGAAATGTTTAATCCCCACACACGAAAGAAAGCTAGAAATGGCCACCGGAGGAGAACGAAGCGCCGGAATGCAAAACGGACAACGGGGAAAATGCTCGAATGCATGAGATGAACATGTATGCAAATGCAATGCACGTGATGACATGATATGAGATGCATGAAAATGAAAACAACACACAGAGACAAAGACCCAAACCCGAGAAATAAATATAACTTAACGCCGGAAACGGCAAGAGTTGGAGTACAAATTGGGAAAGTTATATCTGGGGCGTTACAACATGACAGTGAGCAACTTGCCATTTGTCATCCAAGTCAGAGTCCTTTCTGCATCAGTTCCAAGATGGACAGTGGCATAGAATTGGCATATGATATCGGCATCAAAGTCCTTGTTGAACTACATGATTCTAAGAATGTTCAACTGAGTGCACATTTGAAGGGCTTCACCAAAGTACTCAGGGTCCTTTTCCATAGGATCGGTGTCGATGGAACGAACGTCAACAAAGTGATTCTTCTTAGCCTTGATCACATCAAAGAAGATGGCGAACTGAAAGCGATTCCAGAACGGGCGGTTGACCAAAGTGGGATCTTGGTCTTCCTCATAGGGGTTGCAGCGACGCTTTGCCTAAAATTCCTTGGTAGTCATCTCAGACACTTTGTTTGCCTTTGGCTTGCTTGCCGATCTCTTCGTGAGCTGAGGCGGCGGTGAAGCACTTGAGATAGCACCCGCTGGCGGCGGTGGAGCACTAGTGGAACCACCTGCTGACTCAGATGTGCGGTAGCGCTTTGACGTTGCACGACGGGGGTTGACACGGCGGACCTGCTGCTTAGGATGATCATCACCTAGAACCAAACACACGAGCAGAAGAAACAACACGAAAGAAAGAGCATAAGCCACCAAACAAAACTACAAGGATCAAAACGTGGTAGGAAATGATGGAACTGGGCATGGAGAGGTAGTACCGCGACCCAACCGCGGCAGTACCGCTTGTGCGGTAGTACCGCTCAAGGAGGACGGTAGTACTGCTCGAGGCAAGGAACGACGGTTCCCTTACTGCCGTGGACAGATCTGGCACTACCGGAGATGCCAAATTTGAAAATAAGCCTACCAAACTTCAATCCAAAGGGCCTAGAAGCCATCTCCATCCTACTCAAGCCTCGACTTAGCCAAAAGACGAGTAAAACAATGCCTATTGCCCCTAAAAACTAGATGCAAGATCTAGGCAAAGAGAGAATGGGATCAGGGGCAATACCGACATCCATGGCTAGAGGACGTGGTGGGGATCGACTCCACTGGAGGAAATGGAGAGGGACGGCACAAAACGGCGGCCGGCTGAGGCCTTCCTGTGGCGAGGCGTCGCTGGAGCGACGAAGAAGACGAGCGAGTGGGGGCGAATGGGTATGGGGGACAAAACAACTCCCCCTTCCCCGACATAACCCCCACTGCCCGCCCCGCAGCGGTAGTACCGCTGGGGTGCGCGGTAGTACCGCTTGACGCTGGTCAGCGGTAGTACCGTGCACGCCGCATTAGTACCGCTCTGCCGCAAAGAGGACTAGCCAAAAGGCTTAGCTCAAGAAAAAGAGATCGAAACAAAAGCGAGAACCAACACATACAAACCGACAAAGACAAACCTCTCCAAGAGAGGGCGGTGACCGAGGCCACCTATGTTTGAGTCCAGAGGTATGGCGCTGCGAAGATTTTAACCTTGGGCCCATGACCAACACTCATCTTTGAAGCACAAGTACCATCAAAAATGGGTAATGTGGAAGAGTTTTATTAGTTTATGCATTATGGGGGAGGGAAAGTTCATTGAGAGAACAACACTCCCCTTATGTACATGCCTACACCTAAACTAGACAACAAGTTGAGTGTGGTGGGGAGTGCAAGGGTTCAAGTCACATTGCTTTAATCAATGATATTTAGCTCATGCCTTAACTCGCGAAATCTTGCTCCATCCAAAGGCTTCGTGAAAATATATGCAAGGTTATCAAGAGTGTTGACATAGTTGAGCTTGATCCCCCCTTGCCTAATATGATCCCGGATGAAGTGATACCGAATCTCAATATGCTTCGTCTTGAAGTGTTGCACCGGGTTGAGAGAGATCTTGATGGCACTTTCATTGTCACACCAAAGAGGCACTTTGTCACATATGACACTGTAATCCTTTAAAGTTTGCCTCATCCATAGAAGTTGTGCACAACAACTACCGGCAGCCACATACTCCGCTTTCGTGGACGAGAGAGATACGCAACTTTGCTTCTTGGAAGACCAACTCACCAAAGAGCAACCAAGAAATTGGCACCCTACGGAAGTGGACTTCCTATCTACTTTGTCTCCCGCCCAATCCGAGTCCGAATAACCTACAAGCTTGAAGTTTGCTCCCCTTGATAAGCCAAAGTTTGGGGTATGAGCCAAATATCGAAAAATTCGCTTGACCGCCACAAAGTGACTTTCCTTAGGTGCGGCTTGAAACCGTGCACAAATTCCCACACTCAACATGATATCCGGTCTAGATGCACAAAGGTAAAGCAAGGAGCCAATCATGGAGCAATATACCCTTTGATCCACCACTTTACCATTGGGATCAATGTCAAGTTGGCACCTGGTGGGCATGGGAGTGGAAGCCGGCTTGACATCACTTAGCTTGAATCTCTTGAGCATGTCTTGAGTGTATTTGGCTTGGTTGATGAAGGTTCCTTCTCTCCTTTGCTTCACTTCGAACCCGAGAAAGAACTTCAACTCTCCCATGGAAGACATCTCAAACTTTGAGGTCATGAGAGCGGAAAATTCTTCATTGAAAGCTTTGTTAGGGGAACCCAAGATAATATCATCAACATATAATTGGCACACAAACAACTCCCCTTTGACCTTCTTAGTAAAAAGAGTGGGGTCGATTAGCCCAACTTCAAAACCACGGTCTTGTAACAACTCGGTAGGGTGGTCATAGCACGCACATGGGGCTTGTTTAAGGCCATAGAGTGTCTTATCGAGTTGATACACATGATCGGGAAAGTAGGGATCCTCGAACCCGGGGGGTTGCTTGACATATACCAATTCATTAATCGGACCATTAAGGGAAGCACTCTTCACATCCATTTGTTGTAACTTAAATTTATGATGAGAAGCATATGCAATCAACATGCGAATGGATTCAAGACGAGCAACGGGGGAAAAGGTTTCACCGTAGTCGATACCCTCGACTTGGGAGTAGCCTTGTGCTACCAAACGAGCCAGGTTGCGAATGATAATCCCATGAGCATCTTGCTTGTTCTTGAATATCCACTTGGTTCTAATGACATTGTGGTTCTCCGTTGGCCTTGGCACCAATCTCCACACTTTGTTGCGTTTGAAGTTGTTGAGTTATTCATGCATGGCATTGAGCCAATTCGGATCTTCAAGCACCTCATAGACCTTTTGGGGTTCAACACAAGAGACAAACGCGTGATGTTCACAATAGTTTGCTGATTGTCTACGAGTGCTTACCCCCTTTCTTAAGCATACAAGCACATTTGTCATGAGATGATCCTTGGTGGAGAGCTTGGAAGCAATCTTAGCGTCACGATGCTCCAATTCCTCCTCAGGGGTGAGACGAGGAGTGGTCACTTGATCATCTTGAGCGCCGTCTTAAGCTTGTTCTTGATCTTGAACTTGCTCGGGGAGAGAACTTGGCCTTGGGCATCACTTGATGTAACAACACCATCTTGAGATTGACCTTGCCATTGGTCTTGTTCTTGAGGTTGAGGGCCTTCACTTTGTTCTTCGGAAGCGTGTGTGTCTTGGGTTGGTGAAGGTTCCACTTGAGTGGAACATTGTCCTTCTCCTTCGGCCACAAGGGGTTCCTCAATGGGTAGGATATGACCAACACCCATTCTTCTTATGGCTTGGGTAGGAATTTCATCACCTACATCACAAGTACCACTTTGCTCCACTTGGGAGCCGTTATTCTCATCAAACTCCATGTTACACGTTTCCTCAATAAGTCCCGTGGACTTATTGAGAACACGGTAAGCATGAGAGTTTGTAGCATAACCAACAAATATGCCCTCATAAGCTCTAGCCTCAAATTTAGACAAACGAACACCTTTCTTGAGAATGAAACACTTACACCCGAACACTCGGAAGTACTTGAGGTTGGGCTTGTTACCGGTGAGTATCTCATATGGAGTCTTGTTCAAGCCTTTGCGGAGGTAGAGCCGATTAGATGCATGACACGCGGTGTTGATGGCTTCGGCCCAAAAGTTGTAGGGAGACTTGAACTCCGCCATCATGGTCCTTGCGCATCCATCAATGTCCGGTTCTCCCTCTCTGCTACACCATTTTGTTGAGGGGTATAAGGTGCGGAATATTGATGCTTGATTCCCTCATCACTCAAAAACTCATCCAAGGTGTAGTTCTTGAACTCGGAGCCATTGTCACTTCTTATAGTCAAGATCTTTGTATTGTGTTGTCGTTGAGCTTCATTTGCAAAGTCGATGACGGTTTGTTGGGTCTCGCTCTTCCTCTTGAAGAAGTATACCCAGGTGTATCTTGAATAGTCATCCACAATCACCAAGCAATACTTTCTACCACCAATACTATCAAAGTATGGAGGCCCGAAGAGATCCAAATGAAGGAGATCCAAAGGCCTCTTTGAGTAGATGATAGTCGTGGGAGGGTGAGCCTTCTCATGTAGCTTTCCTTCGATACAAGAACTGCAAGCACGATCATTGGCAAAACTAACATTTGTTAGTCCACGGACATGGTCCCCCTTGAGAATACTTTGCAAAGATCTCATATTGACGTGGGCTAAATGGTGAAGCCAAAGCCATCCGACGTCAACCTTAGCCATTAGGCATGTCGCGGTCTTAGTGGGTCGCTCCGAAAAGTTAATCACATAGAGACCATTCTCGACATGCCCAACAAAGGCTACTTTAAGAGTCTTGCTCCACAAGAGGGCCACGGTATCAATATCAAAAAAGTGGCAAAGCCCATAAGTGCTAGTTGACAAACGGAATGTAAATTGTATGCAAGGGACTCAACAAGCATGACCTTCTCGGTCGTAAGATCATGAGAAATGACAACTTTGCCAAGTCCCAATACCTTAGAGGATGAGGTGTCACCCCACTCGACGTTGGTGGGCATGGATGGAATCTTTTGCACGTCCACCACCAAGTCCTTGCTTCCGGTCATATGATTAGTAGCTCCACTATCGAGCAACCATGATCCCCCACCGGAAGCAAACACCTACAAGAGATCAATGCTTGGTTTTAGGTACCCATTTTGTAATGGGTCCTTTGATGTTAGTCACAAGGGTCTTAGGAACCCAAATAGACCATGCAATGTACTTATAAGGAGAACCAACGAATTTGGCATAAACATGCCCATCTCTAGCACGACACAACACATAAGAAAGGTTAAAGTTGCCAGCTTTGTTGGGAATGGAAGCGTTGCCTTTCTTGGCATCACTACCCCTCACGGAGTTCTTCTCCTTCTCCTTAGTAGCACCCTCTCCCTCCTTCACAAAAGTTTGCTTGAGAGGAGGAGGTCGTTTGGGCTTGTCATTCGTCTTCTTGTTCTTGGACTTGGGCACGTACCCAATCCCTTCCTTGGCCACAACTCCCTTTTGGTTGGTCAAAAGGTCGTTGACATTCTTCTCGCCTTGTATGCAAGACACAAGACCTTTCTCAAGTTGCACCTTTAGCTTAGCGTTCTCCTCAACAAGATGCACATGCTCACAACATGGGTTAGTAGCATTTGCATTATGAATTAACATCATACGAGGAAAAGTGGCTTTCTCCTTGGTTAGCTTTACTTGAAGTTGATCATGAGACTCTTTGAGGCTAGCATGAGCACCCTTCAAGACTTTGTGAGCCTTGTCAAGTAGAGCAAACTCCTCTTTGAGTCTAGCAAGATCAACCCCAAGCTTGGCCTTCTCGGAGTTTAGCACACGGGAGACAACAAGAGCATGACCAAAATCTTTCTTTAACTTAGCATGATCAACGTTGTGTGACTCCTCGAGAGCCAAACGAAGACCACTCTCTTCCTCAAGAGCATTGGAAAGATCTGAAATCTGATCGGCATAGTCACAACTATGCCCCTCCATCTTGGAGATAGTATATTCGTGAGCCTCGATCATGTCATTGGCTTCACCAAGTTGTTCCAAGAGAGCAACAAAATGGTTCTTGGATTTACCCCTGAGTTTATTTTTACCCATAAAGGACTCAAACTCATTTTCCTCCACATTGGATCCCTCATATTCATCAATGCAATCCATCAAGGAAAGATTATTAATGATGGTAGTTTTGAATTTAGGGGTTACCTTGTTGGTGGCTTTAGCCATCAGGCACTTGGCGGTGATGTTCTCATTGGGTGAGTCGAAGAGAGACACTCGTGTAGTTTTTGCAATGGCAACGGAGGCCATGGCAACCGACTCACCATCTTCATCATCATCATCATCCTCATGGCACTCTTCTTGAACCACCAACGCCTTGTGAGGGGTCTTCTTGGTGAAGTTGCTCTTGTTGGGGAAAGGCTTGGCTTTGTCCTTTCGTATGAGCTTGCCACCATTGTCTCCCCTCTTCCCATACGGACACTCCGCAACAAAATGGCTCACATTGCCACAATTGTAGCAAGTCCTCACACGTTGCTTGCTCTTCGTGCCACTTGAGTTGTTCTTGTTGAAGTTTGGCCTTGAGTTCTTCTTGCTCCAAAATTTCCTTGAAGCAAGTGCCATGTGTTCATGATAGGCATACTTTGTATCTTCGGGGTTGCTTTACTTTGTATCTTCGGGGTTGCTTTCCTCTTCTTCTTCTTCTTCTTCTTCTTCTTCTTCTTCTTCTTCTTCTTCTTCTTCTTCTTCTTCTTCTTCTTCTTCTTCTTCTTCTTCCTCTTCCTCTTCCTCTTCCTCTTCCTCTTCCTCTTCCTCTTCGTCTTCCTCTTCTTCTTCCTCTTCTTCTTCTTCTTCTTCTTCTTCTTCTTCTTCTTCTTCTTCTTCTTCTTCTTCTTCTTCTTCTTCTTCTTCTTCTTCTTCTTCTTCTTCTTCTTCTTCTTCTTCTTCTTCTTCTTCTTCTTCTTCTTCTTCTTCTTCTTCTTCTTCTTCTTCAACACAAACCTTGGAGCGAAGCACCGCATTGTCGGCGGTCTTGTCCAAGATGTTCATAGCCACAAACTCATCCAACACTTCACTTGAGGTCAAGGTGTGGAAGTCTGGCCTTTGACGAATGACGGAGGACATGGCCTTGTGGTAAGGCATCATTGCCTTGAGGAATTTGCGCTTGATCCAATTGTCATCTGTGTCCTTGCTCCCATGATCTCGGAGTTAGACCGCGAGTTTGGTTACTCTCCGATAAAGCTCACGAGGTTCTTCATCTTCTTTCATAGCAAACTCATCGGCTTCATCTTGCACTACTTTATAGTTGGAGCGTTGAATGCTTGCGCTTCCTCGGTAGAGAGAGACAACACAAAGCCATGCATCTTTGGCCAAGGCGAATGGCCGAAGATGAGGTAGATCTTTCGGTGGAATAGCATCTTGGATGATGAAGAGATCATTCTCATTGAATTGGTTATCCACGGCTTCTCCAGGAGTGAAGTTGCTTGGGTCATGCAGATAGAAACCTTCTTCAATGATTCTCCAAAGATTAGTATTCACATGATTTAAATGATGCTTAAAGCGATAAACCCAATAATCAAAGTCCTCATTTTTCACAATCTTAGGGGGAGGACCGGCATGATTCAAATGAGTGGAAGGAATCGGTCCACCATAAACAAGTGGTGGTTCCACATGGGCAAAGATGCCGGTGCCATTTTTACCACTAGAAGAAGGAGCCTTTTCACTACTAGCTTCCCCCTTGTCAGAGTTAGCATCCGTCACCTTGTCAGTGGGATCACCCACTTTCAATGGTGCAGTGGATAGTTTAAACCCTTCAATGAATTTAGTAAACATGCTTTCGACCTTGGTCGTCATTGAGGTTTTCAATGTCTCCAAGGCTACATTGAATTTCTCACAGGAGACCGAGGTTCCCCATCACCCGTAGACGAGATCGAATTCACACCGGAGTGCTCCTCAACACCGTCTACGGTGTCAACCATACTCTTCGGATGGAGAAGTCCTTAGTAAAGATACGAGGCTCTGATACCGATTGATAGGATCGATATGGTTGACTAGAGGGGGGGTGAATAGGCAACTAACAATTTTTAGCTTTTTCTTTACCAAATTAAACTTTGCATCAAAGTAGGTTGTCTAGATGTGCAACTAGGTGAGCAACCTATATGATGCAACAACAACGA
Organism: Triticum urartu; assembly: GCF_056163025.1. NCBI lineage: Eukaryota > Viridiplantae > Streptophyta > Magnoliopsida > Poales > Poaceae > Triticum > Triticum urartu. Next base: position 24,604,371 of record NC_141877.1, on the reverse strand, counting down.
GCACACAAGCAAACAAGAGAAGTAACACTAATAAGCTTGCACAAGTAAAGGTAAGAGATAACCAAGAGTGGACCCGGTGAAGACGAAGATGTGTTACCGAAGTTCCTTCCTTTTGAGGGGAAGTACGTCTCCATTGGAGCGGTGTGGAGGCATAATGCTCCCCAAAAAGCCATTAGAACCATCGTATTCTCCTCACACCCTCACACAATGCGAGATGCCGTGATTCCACTATTGGTGCCCTTGGAGACAGCGACCGGACCTTTACAAACAAGGTTGGGGCAATCTCCACAACTTAATCGGAGGCTCCTAACAACACCACGAAGCTTCACCACAATGGACTATGGCTCCGTGGTGACCTCAACCATCTAGGGTGCTCAAACACCCAAGAGTAACAAGATCCGCTAGGGATTGGTGGGGGAATCAAATTTCTCTTGGTGGAAGTGTAGATCGGGGCCTTCTCAACCAATCCCGAGCAAATTAACAAGTTTGATTGGCTAGGGAGAGAGATCGGGCGAAAATGGAGCTTAGAGCATTAATGGAGCTTTTGGGGGAAGAGGTAAGTCAACAAAGAAGAAGAGGACCGCCTTTTATAGAAGGGGATCCCATCCAACCGTTACCCCCAAAACATCCCCGCACAAGGCGGTACTACCGCAGGAGGCAGCGGTACTACCGCTGGACCCAACGGTACTACCGCTCCCCCTTGCAGTACTACCGCCCAGCCTGGGAGGGCTATAAGAGAGAGAGAGAGAGAGGAGGAAACGCGCCCAGCGCGGTACTGCCGTGGTGGTAGGGCAGTACTACCGCCCACGAGCGGTACTGCCGCAACTACAACCGCTTCACAGTGCTGCTCAACCCGACACGAGACGCGACCCCCTCGAGTCGACGCGGTAGTAGCCTGGTACCGCAGCGGTACCGCGGCTGAGAACCACAAGCGGTACTACCGCTGGGTACCGCGGTACTACCACTCGGACACAAAACAACACAACTGCAGAGGGAACGAGCTCTCTAGACGAAGCGGAAAAGCTCGGAGGGTGAGGAAAGGATGTGTACGTGTTGATTCCACCCAAGCCTTACTAAAGCGGACCCCCTCTTGATAGTACGGTGACTCTTACGAAACTAGTCCACCAAACAAGAAACGAAAGAGCTACACCGTCTTGAATAACACTCCGAGGGGAAAGAAACCATCTCGTGCCAAAGGGTGACTCTCTGAAATGCTCAAAGCACACGATTAGTCTGCAAACATGTTGTCATCAATCACCAAAACTACATTGAGAGAGATATGCCTTAACAACCACAACCTTTCCCCTTCCCTGTCGCCCACGAAGAGGAAAAAAGGATGTGTGCTCTCTTGAAACGTAGCAATCCAGGATACTGGCCCAAAGCAGGTTAGAGTGCGTTAACATCGATGTTGAGGGACACAAACGTCGATGTTGAGAAAACAAAACAAAAGATGGATTGTTGAGGGAGCACTATTTTTGAGATGTCCTTATTGGTGCCTTCAGCGCTGTTTCCTTAACTGGTGCTTGTGCACCATCTAAGCGGGCCGGTAGCCCATAGTGGTCAATCCCGCGCTCTTGTTGCTCATCTAGCATCGACGACCACAAGGAAAACACGTTTTGATGCACCGATTACCACGACTAGCCAGGCCTTTTATCTACTACTATAAAAGACTCAGTTGGTGATGATGGTGTGTTTGTCATCCGTTTTTTCTAACCATTAGATATGCATCTAACGGATGTGAAGTCAGTTGTGGCATTTTTGCAAGAATACCCCACTTCTCTGCTCCAATTTGCAAAAAACCCCTTAGTATCTTGAAACTAACCACATCCCTCCCTCATTTCATCAAAACAATCCCAGGAATATATTTTGAGTGAAACACAATATATTTTTAGTGATATATATGTATACGAAAACTAGAATGTTTTTCTTTCAAGTTTGTGAACATGTATTATTCTACTTTGGATCCGTTGCAAATGCACGAGCAGATTGCTAGTTTTATTTCTATTTTCCTTTTTCTTTTTGTCCTTTCTTTCCTCTTTCTTTTTCTTGTTTCAAATTTAATTATCCTTTTCCTCTTTTTTCATTTTTGTTAATTTTACTCGTATTTGAAAAAAAATCATAATTTCAGACAATGTTCAAATTTAAAGAAATTGGTCCTTTAAAAAAGGGAATTTCAAAAGAAAAATTGTGTGCCAAAATATCTTAACTTATTGCCAAAAATGTACCAAATCTTCAAAGTCTTTTCAAATTAAATAAACTGTTCGAATGTTTCTAAAAATATATTTTTTCAATATGTGTGCAGATTTTTTTTTTTGCTTTTGGTAAAATGTTAGCATTTTCTAATTCTGTTAAGAATTGCAAAAAATATTCCCAATTGAAAATTTTGTTCAAAGATCAAGATTTTTTTTTGTGTGTTTTCATATTTTGTGAGTTCCAAAAAAAATTCACGTTTTCAAGTTTTTCTCAAAATTTCAAGAATTGTCCCTGCTTTTAAGAAATTGTTCAAAGGTTTAAAAATTTCTCCATTAAAAAACATGTTTTTAAAAGGATCAAAAGTTTTAAAATGTACATGTCTTATTTTTAGTTATTTGATTGCGAAAACATGTTCGAGTTTTTGAAAAATAATTCACATTTTTTAGAAAGGTTCGTGATTAGAAAATATTCATTATTATTATTATTATGAAATTTCAAAAAAAATGTATCAGAACTTTTGCCCGTGATAACACTTAATGTTCTGTGATGCCACCATCCCTCATAAGCTTAATTAGCTAGCGACCTGAGGTCAGTAGCAGGATGTGCTGTTGGGCTCACTTGTTTTTGGGAATTTTTACTATCGCATCTGTAAGTGGGCCGGCCCGGTCAAGCTTGCCCTGTGCGTAGCTGCCGCACTGAGCGGTGTATAGGACCTCGTGACCGCGAATGCCAGTTAACAGATGACTATTAACCAAAGCACCTTGACCAAGATCGTTGCCCATAAAAGAAGTTCGCAAATTCAATTTCTTTCACAACCATGACGAAATCTTTGCCAATTAGAAATGGTTCACAAAATTGGGAAAGAAAATCATAAAACTTGAAAAAAGATCATGAATTTGACACAAAAAGGTAACGGATTTGAATAAAAGTTCATAAATTTGAAAAACAATTCACGCATTTGAAAAAATAAGTGGTTTTGAAAAGAAATGAAAAAAATATCACAAGATATGAAAAAATATTCATGATTTTTTTTTAAAAAAACCACGGATTGGCAAAATGATTTTTTAACAAAGAAGAAAAATAAAATGCCAAAACATATCACGGATTGGCAAAATGATTTTTTAACAAAGTTTTCAAGTTATATTTTTTTTCTTCTAAAAACCGACCATAAGTTTTCTTTAGATCACCATAAGTTTTGTTTAGTTGAGTGTAAGCCATGTCCCATGTGGGCCACACCTTACTTCGTATCAATCATGTTCAGTGGTCACTGCTGATCAGCATGACTCGGTCGAACCTCGAGTCAACCCGGTCCGGCTCGGTGCGCGCTGAAACCTGTGCCGGTGGCCGATAGGGGCCCATCTCTGGGCCGCAGCCACAACCTCCTCCCTATCGGCACGTCTCTCTCATGAGATGGATCATGGCCAGAGGAGAGCTCCACTCGTGCCGCCGCTGCATGCCCTTCTCCCCCAGGCGTGCCACGTTGCTCCTTGCTTGTGGGCAAGAACGCCGACGATTTGTCTTATCATTGTTTGTTTTATTATATATTCTTATTTTCCTTCTTGTTAAAGGGTAATACCACAACCACTAATTCATTCTTTATTAGAAAACTTTATTTTTTTTATTTGTGTTAGTTTTTTTTGTTTTTCTTCTTAAAGGGTAATATCAAAGCCACTAATCTTTCTTAGAAAATTTCATTATTTTAATTTGATTTACTTTCTTAGTTTGTTTTCTCTCTTTTATAATGGTAATATCAATAGTATTAATTCATTGCTTTGTCACAACAACGGTGCCATGGAAGCGGTGGTGTGACGAGAAGAAGAAAGCCTTGGCAGGAGGAGCTGGAGAAGTCCCTATGCACACGAGGCACACGAGGTTTATAAAAAGCAGGAGCAAGAAGGGGATTGGAGCGGTGTCTCTTCGTCACAACAACAGTGTTCACTCCCTTTTTCTTGTTCCGAATGAATATATTTTTCATCATTTTTTTAACCATGCTCACCATATTTTTCAAGCACGTGACACAATCTTTCATGAGAGCCGATGAAAGAATCTTGGCGAAGGCCAACATTTACGAGGTGCCCCCTCGCGAAAGATAATCGGCGCTCGGCTGACAAGTGGGCCATGGTTTGGTGACGGTGCTGCTGATGAGACATGGACGAATATGTCATCGACAAGCGAGGCCCGCGCATTGGTTGTCGTAAATTACATGAAGAAAATTGATTTTTGAGAATATATGCCGAGTGCCTTATCTGAACTCTCGGCAAACACACCCCACATCATGAAGCCGCCAAGCGCAAATGGACATGCCATGTGGCATCTATTTGCCGTATTGGCTCTCGGCATATGTGTCTTTTGCCAAAGTCTTGTGTCGTCGCCGTGTTCTTTCTTGCTTACACACGGCAACATCTCTTTGTTGTGCTGTGTGTTTTGTCGAGTGCGGTTCTCTGCATACATCTCTTTGTTGAGATTCCGAGGTTTGAATCTTGGTGTAGCCCAAAACACTCGACCATATTTTACAATTTAATGTGTATTAACAGTAGAAATGTGAAATTCACTTCTTCTTCGTCTCCTTTGCTCTCACGACTTCACCACCACCCCCCCCCCCCCCCCCCTCTCTCTCTCTCCACACACACACCTCATGCTGATGTACGTACCATGGCTGGATACCTTTCTCCCTATCCCTCTACGCAACCATATATAGAATAGAAGATTCTTTTTCCACCATCAACTACTATTTCTCCTTCTAAACCTCTAGAGCGCCAAGGACGATGTTCCACTCCAGCGCCGCCTTCTACCGTCCTACGCGGATCATCTTCTTTGAATGGAGATCGGTGACATGTTCAAGAAAAAACTACTTCTTCCCCAATCCCCACCTTCGACCCAGATGAGCGAGAACGTGATCTGTCGTACAACGGCATGGCTGACTACAATTTACGTGGAAGAAAGTCTCACGGTGTCAACCTGGACGGCTAGAGTGCCTAGCCACCACTGCCGTGAGTTCGTCGATGAGAAGGGCCACCCCGGAGCCCGTTTCATCCGTAATTGCTTCACGCAGCCACCCTGACTGCCCTGCTGCCACCGCCTCGAGGTCCATGTTGCAGCGACCGTGGCTGACTCCAAAGTACCGTGGGACATTTTTTCGAAGACGTGGCTCCATGTCACTTTTTTGTAGGGTGCTCCTGTTAGACGGTATATTATACGATAACTGTATTTGTATCTGTATTGTACCTTTTGGTACCCTATATAAAATGATAGGCCACGCACCAAATTCGTTGAGCTAGTTTACACCAAATCACGGTTTTACATGGTATCAGACTAGGTTTCGCCAACCCTAGCCGCCGCCCCTGTCCTTGGCCGCCGCCGCCTCTTTGGTTGCCGCGCCACCGCCAAGATCTCCATCGCCATGAGCTCCTCTGGCGCTCCCTCGGCCTTTTCCGCTGCCCTGCCCGCCTCCGCAACCTCACCCGCGGTGGCGCCCTTTATCCCGCCCCAGCTCGCGGCGATCCTCGCCGCCAGCACCACGAGCCAGATGGCCGCGTCCACCACCTCGCGCCCTCTGTACCTCGGCTCGTCGCAGTTCGCCCCAGGGTTCTTCCCTCCGCTGCCGTCCTACGCGTCGGCGCCGCTGGTGCCGTTTGGCGCGGTGCCACCCCCGGCCCCATCGGCGCCCCCGGCCTCGCCGTCCCTCGGCCCCCACTCGGTCATGCCCGAGGTCGTGACGCGGCCCATCATCTCCACCGCGGCCGATGTCGTCGCCCCTGCTGGATCCCCGGTCGCCGACGGCCCGGGCAATGGTCCCTATCAGGTCACGCACCTCATCACGGTGCGCCTCACGCGGGATAATTACATGTATTGGCGGGCGCAGATCCTACCGCTCCTTCGCAACCGTCATCTCGAAGGCTACATCGACGGGAGCCACCCGTGCCCGCCCCGCCTCGTCCCTGCGGTCATGGCCACCGGAGCCTGGGTCTCGCTTCAAGAGGGATTTCCTTGGCATCGGCAACGACGGGCGCGATAACGAGAAGCAAGCCGCCATCGCCGAACAGAGTTCCGTTGGCCATCCCGGCGGTACCTATCCCGGCAGAGGCGGGTACACGCCGTCGTATCCGATCGACCCCGCCTGGTACTTCGACACGGGTGCTACCGAGCACATGACCAATGAGGCTGGTCAGCTCCAGGCGCAGGAGCCCTACCGCGGCTATGACATGGTCTGCACCGCTGATGGTTCAGGTATGCCCATTACTCATGTTGGTCAGGCCTCCCTTTTGTCTAGTTCCTCTCGTCGCCTTCGCCTTCGTAATGTCCTTCGCGTCCCACTTGTCACTCGTCCATTACTATCTGTTCGTAAGTTTACTTATGATAATGATGTGTTTTGTGAATTTCACCCGTTTCATCTCTTCGTTAAGGATCGAGCCACACGGGAGGTTCTGCTTAGAGGTCGCATCCATCAGGGCCTGTATGCGTTGGAGGCACCATCCCTTCTGGAGGTCTTCAGCGTTGTTCGCACGTCAACGTCCCATTGGCATGCCCGGCTTGGGCATCCTGTGTCTCCCATAGTTAGTCATGTTTTGCATCGACATGAGCTCCCTACGTCATCTAGTTCCAAGAATTTAGCAGTTTGTGATGCTTGTCAATAGGGAAAGAGTCATCAGTTACCGTTTGTGTCTTCATCTCGAGTTGTTACTACTCCATTAGAGCTTGTGTTTTCAGACGTATGGGGTCCTGCCCAAACATCTGTCAGTGGTCATAAATATTATGTCAGTTTCATTGATGCCTACAGTCGCTTTACGTGGCTTTATCTCCTCAAAAGCAAAGCTGATGTGTTTCATGTGTTTTTACAATTTCAATTGCATGTTAAGAGACTCCTACAGCATAGGATCATTCATGTTCAGTCCGATTGGTGGGGGGGGGGGGTGAATATCGCAACCTCAATTCTTTCCTTAATAAGCTTGGGATATCTCATCGTGTTTCATGCCCACATACACATCAGCAGAATGGTGCCGTTGAGCGCAAGCACCGCCACATAGTTGAAGCTGGCCTTACACTTCTTGCTCATGCCTCCGTGCCCTTTCGGTTTTGGAGTGATGCTTTTACCACTGCTTGCTTCTTGATTAATCGAACTCCTACTCGAGTATTAAATATGAAGACACCTCTTGAACTGTTGTTTAATGAACTCCCTGACTATACTTTCCTCAAGGTTTTTGGTTGTGCTTGTTGGCTGCACCTTCGGCCCTATAACAGTCGCAAGCTTGAGTTTCGCTCCAAAAAGTGTGTCTTCCTTGGGTATAGTGCTCTTCACAAAGGCTACAAATGTCTCCATGTTCCAATAAATAGAGTCTATATTTCCCGTGATGTCGTGTTCCACGAAAATCTGTTTCCTTTTTCGAATATGCCATCTTCCCCACCGTTGTCATCATCCACTAATATCTCCTTTATTTCGCCTGATCAACTTGAGGATGTTGCATATTCGCCTGTGTTATTACCTAACCACGGTGCATGTACCGAACGTGGCGCTCGCCTCGAGCTCCTTGCCGGACCGGAGTCGCCCGGACCTGCTTCTGAAGACTGCGATGTCGATCGTTGCATGGGACATGCAGTGGGCGTGCGTCCCGAGGCCACCCCCTCAGCTCCGCCTGGCCCAGCCGCTCCGTCGCCCGCGCGGTCATCTTGCTGTGGGCCTCCTATGCCTCCCGCCTCGCCTGCGTGGTCTTCACCGCCCATGTCGTCACCGCCCGCCTCACCTCGGCCGGTCTCACCTGCGCTCGCCTCGTCCATGCCTATTTCGCCCGCATCAGCTTCCCCGCCTGGGCCGGACTTGCCAGCGTCTGTCTCGCATGCGGCCTCGCTGCTCGGGAGCCCGTCTCCTGCACCATCGCCTGCTTCTCCTGACGAGGTAGCTGATGACCCGCCTCCAGCTCCTGTGGTTCTTCGGCCGCATACACGCAGCCGGAGCGGTATTCACCGGCCCAAGGTATGCAATGATGGCACCGTTGCATGGATTGCTGTCTGCTTGGCTCAAGCGCAGTCCGATCCTACTGCGGAACCCCGACACTATCAAGCAGCGATGAGTATTCCTCACTGGCGTGCTGCTATGGACCTCGAGATTCAGGCTCTTCGTCAGAATGGCACCTGGCAGCTGGTCTCTCCGCGTCCAGGTATCAACGTCATTGATTCCAAATGGGTCTTCAAGGTCAAATGACATGCAGATGGTTCTATTGAGCGGTACAAGGCTCGGCTGGTTGCTAAGGGCTTCAAGCAACTGTATGGTCTTGACTACGAAGATACCTTCAGTCCTGTTGTTAAGCCAACCACTATTCGACTGCTTCTTTCACTCGCTTTCACACGAGGTTGGTCCCTTCATCAATTGGATGTTCAGAATGCGTTTCTGCACGGTGTTCTTTAGGAGGAGGTCTACATGCGTCAGCCCCCTGGGTTTGTTGACCCTGATCGTCCTCAACATCTTTGTCGCTTGGTGAAAGCGCTCTATGGTCTCAAACAGGCTCCTCGTGCTTGGCATGCTCGCCTGGGTTCTGCACTTCGTGCTCATGGGTTTGTGCCCTCCACTGCTGATACTTCCCTGTTTATTCTTCAGTGACCGGAAGTCACTAGGTACATTCTGGTCTATATTGATGATATCATCCTTGTCAGCTCCTCTGTTGCGGCGACTAGTCGTTTGGTTCTGGCTCTCGGTTCTGACTTTGCTGTCAAGGATCTGGGCAAACTTCACTATTTTCTTGGCCTGGAGGTCACATATCCACAAGATGGTCTTGCTCTTTCTCAGCAGAAGTACTCTCAGGATCTCTTGCGGCGTGCTGGCATGTTGGAGTGCAAGGCTGCTACTACTCCCATGTCCTCCACTGAGACTATTTCTGCTACTGATGGGACTCTCCTCTCCGCTGATGATGCTACCAAGTACAAAAGCCTTATTGGGGCTCTTCAGTACCTTACCATCACACGGCCTGATATTTTGTATGCAGTTAACCGTGTCTGCCAGTATCTTCATGCCCCTCGAGAGCCTCACTTGACTGCCGTCAAGCATATTCTATGTTATGTTCGCTCCACTGTCTCTTATGGACTTCATCTCCGGTCGGCGCCCTCTAGTGTGCTCTCGGCCTTCAGTGATGCGGACTGGGCTGGTAACCCAGATGACCGGCGATCCACGGGGGGATATGCAGTATTCTCTGGTCCTAATCTGATCGCCTGGAGTGCTCGGAAACAGGCTACAATTTCTCAGAGTAGCACTGAAGCTGAGTACAAGGCGATTGCTGATGCCACTACTGAGCGTATTTGGGTCCAGTCCCTTCTTCGAGAATTGAAGATCTCTCACAGTCAGCCTCCTGTCCTTTGGTGTGACAACATTGGCGCCACATACCTCTCATCAAATCCAGTATTTCATGCCCGAACGAAACACATCGAAGTTGATTATCATTTTGTGAGAGAACGTGTTGCACAGAAGTTCCTGCAGATCAAGTTCATCTCCTCCAAGGATCAACTTGCTGATATCTTCACCAAACCGTTGTCTCTTCCTTTGTTCATAGGCTGTAGACGCAATCTTAACTTACTAATTACCTTAGGCCACAGTTAAGATTAAGGAAGGGTGTTAGACTGTATATTGTACGACAACTGTATTTGTACCTATATTGTACCTCTTGGTACCCTATATAAAGTGATAGGCCACGCACCAGATGCGTTGAGCCAGTTTACACCAAATCACGGTTTAACAGCTCCTCACATCTCCGGGTTTTTTACACATGCTCCTCACACCTCAGGATTCATTACACACATCGTCCGACCACTACATCACTACATGCCATTGGACTACCAAAATTTGGTATGTTTGGTTATGATGGAGAAGTTCATCCACGGCTGCCCTTGCCCTTCCCGGAGCCCTTGCCGTCCTTCTCGCGGAAGTACCGATCGAAGACGCAGTAGGGATCGTGCTAGATTTGCTCGTCTCCGGAGTTGTCTGACCCGTGGTTGTCGTCCTTCTCCTCCTTGGGTGTCAGTCCGACCAAGGCACAGCCACCGGGGGACATTTTTTCGAAGACGTGGCTCCATTCCTCCTACTGTCTACTATTGTACGTGTTCTATTCCTCGGTTGATCAATTCAGACAGGTATTCTGTCTGCGAACCAAACGAACATGGAAGCACACACAAGCATGCTAATGGGTCGATCTACCAGATCACGTACAAACCAGAGTTTTGATTTTCCGTTTGTGTTTTTTTTTCGCCCCAAGCCGAGATGGCCAAATTTCGGCCATTTCAAAAGTTTCAGTAAAATCTGGACGAAATTGTGAAACCAAATTTGAATTATAGACGGAAATTTCGCTAAAATTTGACATAAATGTGACCAAAATTTGACCGGCTGAAATTATTTAGCAGAAATTAAGGGACTACTTTTGCCCCAGGCCAAGACGGCCGAAATTCGGAGGTAAAATTATTGGGAAGAAAGTAACGGCAACATGAACATGCATGGACCTGTATCTCAAAAACAGGCAAGACAACCACATAATCAGCATGTGTATGTAACTATGTATCTCGTATCTCCAAGGGAAGAATGCTACAGTGCTTGTTAATCGATAATGCGAACACAATACAGTGATCGAAGATATACTCAAAAGAATGTTCGCAACACCGCAGGTATACTAGAACTAGAACTAGAATCCCTAAAACTTTTGGCAAAACAGAAAGCTGCTAGTTCATCACCCGTCGATCATGTCTGTTTCAGCAACCAAACACAAGGAAAAGCTAAGCTTCCGATTATGAGACAGCTCAAAAAGCTGGAGGCGGCGGTGCGGGTGCAGTCTTCCCGATCGTCGACCATCTTCCAGCCGCTGGCCGCTGCTAGTGCCGGGGCACCCCTGCGATAGACATAGCTTCCACACCATTAGGCCGTCTGACAAGAACGCCTAGCAAGAAACCAAGAAACCAACCAAGATTCCAAGATTCGGTTGCGTGACTTACCTCGGAGCACGGGGGGAAGTGGAAGGGCGCCGGCGACGTGGCCGCGCAAGATCAACATCCATGGAGCAGCCCGCGGTCTGGCGGGTCCTCTTGGCACCAAAGAAAGGGCCAGGAGAGAGAGCTGGCGCCGGACAAATGGCGGAAGCTTCCCGGCGACGAGGATCGCCTGGACCTCCTCGTCGTCCTCCTCCTCGTCGTCGTCGTCGTCGGCGGCTGCCCTCTGCGCAGCCGCTGCTCGCCTCCTCACCTCGTCGATGATCAAGAACAGAGAAGCTCCGCAGGCGATGATGGCCGCTGCCATCACCACGTCGACAGCCTCCGCCTTGCGGAGGAGGTTGAGGAGGAGGCGGCGCAAGTCGAACGCCTGCACGACCCGCGCCCGCCGAAGGCGGAGGAGGGGGCGCTGACTCCTGGCCGGCGTCCTGTTGCCCAGGACGAAGTCGAGACACTTCTTGGCGAGCTCCAAACTCTTCTTGTCCAGAAGATTCCTCATGATCGAGAGGGTCCGAGCGGACATGGGGGCGACGGCGGAGGTCGCGGCCGGGCGAGGAGGGAGCTGTGCGGGGAGGAGCAGAGGCAGTGCACGAGGAAGAGGGAGGAGAATAGGCGGGCGGCGAGGGAGGGGCAGGAGGAGGGTGCGCAGCTGCGAGCGCGACGACTCCATTGATCTTCCTGGTTTCTTGGAGTTGGAGGAGGGCGGTGGGGAAGTTTGTGGCACGGATAGAGGAGGAAGGAGGATGGGGATTCAATTTATAGCTCCTTGTTACGGTTCGGGAAGAAGGCTGCCCTGCATTCTGGACGTGCATACATGGCGCCGACGTACGTAACGGAGGGCTGGCATGGCTGACTTGAACCCACGAAAACCACACATTGCGGCCTAGCTACCTATCCTTCCCTCCATGACCCATGAAGGCCTACCCCTCTCCATTTTTCTCATCGCTCCCGAGCACCCTCTCTCCTCACATTATGCAGCCCTCCCTAATGCCCGTCCGCCGGTGCCGGCGACTCCTCCGGTGGTGACCGACCGACCTTCGCGATCTGCGCCTCCCTCTCATCCCCGCCTTCTCCGCCGTCACCAAGGACAACCGTCGGGACGATCGACGTGATCACCATCACCCTGGCCATGCCCCCGCCCGAGACCCTAGTCACCGCCGCCTTTGCTCCAGCTCGCGACCGCCTGTTGTCGCCGCCGCCTTCCTCCCCATGTTCTCCGTCGGCTCCTCCTCGAGCAACCGCCACCCATCTCCGACCTAGGCGCCACCCGTGGACCTCCGGATTCACCCCATTCTTATCTAGCCGTTCTCCATCTACTAGTACTGAAAAGCTTAGTAGTGGCGTGCCAAAAAAGGCATTAAAGCGTCTGGGTGGCACGCCGCTGATAAATGTTACTAGTGGGATGCCTTCCGCACGCTTAGTAACATACTCTCTTCGTTTTTATTTACTCTGCATATTAGAGTTAACTGAAGTCAAACTTTGTAAAGTTTGATCAAATTTATAGAAAACAATACAAATATTACCATAACAACACTATATGATGTGAAAGTATATTCAATAATAAATCTAATGTTATTGATCTGTTATTATATATGTCAATACACTAGTAGAAAAAGGGTCAAACGTGAAGCACATTAGTACCATTAGTGCCAGTTCGAACGACTATGCATTAATGCCGGTTCGTGTTGAACCTTTAGTACCGGTTCGTGCCACGAACCGGTACTAAAGAGGTGATCGCAGGCTGGCGTCAGGCTGAGGCCCCACGATCACCTTTAGTACCGGTTCGTGGCACAAACCGGTACTAAAGGGCTAACCTTTAGTACCGGTTCGTGGCACAAACCGGTACTAAAGGGCTACCCTTTAGTACCGGTTTGTGCCACGAACCGGTACTAAAGGGGTCTGACCTATAGTACCGGAATGTGACACAAGCCGGCACTATAGGGCAATTTTCAAACTCTACCCCCCCCCACCCCCCACGTGTGTCGCCATTTCAGTTTTTAAAAAAATCAAAAGAAAATGATAAAAACTTCAAAAAATAAAATCCTTCGAGAGGTAGTTATATTACTACATCTACTAGTTAGGAAAATTTGAAAACTTAAATTTGGACATGTTTTGCAAAAAGTGTAGAGAAAATGTAAAACGACTATAACTTTTGCATACGATGTCGGAAAAAACGTATAATATATCAAAAAATTCAGCACGAAAATCCGCATCCGATGGAGACCGCCTACGGCCTATTTGCAATTTTCAGAATCCTCAAATTCCAAAAGGAAAAAAAGATATGGTCAAATTTCAGTTTTTTTTAAAAAAAATTGTTAAATCTGGTCAAACTACTTATTCAAGAAGTATTAATGTTACTACATAATTATTCAAGAATATTCGTGTTACTAAATAATATTTCAATTTTTTGAATTTTGGTTAAATCTGGTCAAACTATAGTCAAACTGTGGTCAAACTATGGTTAAACTTATTCAAAAAATATTAGTGTTACTAAATAATTATTGTTCTTTTAGAATAATAGTTTCAAACTCAAACAGTGAAATGTGTGACTTCATGCTCAAGCTAAACTCCTGAGGGTTAATAGGATTGGCATCTTACTATTGTTAGGAAAACAACAAGTGCAGACTTGGAAACGAAGGAGAATAGAACCCGAAAGTTAAGCGTGCTCGGGCTGGAGTAGTGAGAGGAATGGGTGACCGGTCGGGAAGTTAGATGATTTGGAATGAGTGATCCACACTTAAGCAGTTAAGAGAGGTGATTAGAGACTAAATCACCAAATAATTCAGAAAAATTAAAAATCGAAAAAAAATCAAGAAAAATTTCCAAAATTTTCAAAAAAATTTCAAAAAAACCTTTAGTACCGGTTGGTAACACCAACCGGTACTAAAGGTCCCCCATACCAGGGCGCGAGCTCACACCACGTGGTGGCACTTTAGCGCCGGTTCATGCCGAACCGATACTAAAAGGGGGGGGGGGCTTTAGTGCCCACCAATTAGTGTCGGTTATGGAACCGGCACTAAAGGCCCTTAGGAACTGGTTTTAAAGCTCCGTTTTCTACTAGTGATATCTTTGTTTATAAACTTTGTCAGAGTTTACAAAGCTTGACTTTGACTAAACCTAATATGCGGACTAAATAAAAACGGAGGGAGTACATAGTAGCGGTGTGCCCAGAATTGCACGTCAGTAATATCTCATCTACTGGTGGTGTGGCCTCATAAACGAACGACAATAGTACCATTATCGATTATTTAAGAAAATAACGATGCATTTCGCTGCCATGACAATGTTTTTCAGCCAAATGACTAGTTTTTGCTGTCATGACAGAATTTTGAGTCGGGCCCAAAATGCTGCCACGACAGCAAAAGTTAGCCAAAAATGTTCCCATGACATCACTTTTTAGTTTAACAGTAGTATATACCATGTCTAAGCAACCACTCTTAAGTTGAACACTTCAAACCGTAACACTAGTACCATATAGCATGTTGAACATTGAGTATAAACAATTGCAAACACATGCATGTTCAATTGCAAACAGAACCATGACTACGAATTCTTCAGCACCAAGAACTATGATGAGTTGGATACATAGTAGTCCACCATGAACTCATCACTAGGTTCATCAAGATGCATGTAGACCCTCCTCGTAGCTTCAAAAGTGTAGGCTTCATCGGGTTCTCTCCAATGAGGGCAACCGAGAAAGGTTCAGTATGCTTCGTTTGTGACAACAACTCTAAAGACCTCACCCTTCATTAACATGGACAGATCAGCCACAGTTTTGGTCCCCTCATCAAATCCAACATTGAGCTTTTGCAGGAATTCACATTGTGCAAGGTAGGGGATGTTCTCAACAAAATAAAAGAAAAATATAATCATACATTTCTTGGGTTCAACTTTGAATATATCAGGCACAACATGATCTCATCACCATGTTCGTCAAGGTGCATGTCTTAGATAGGAAGTTCTAGAAGCTATAGGTAGAAGAATTTATCCTTCAGGCACATAAACTTAGGGTATCGAACCACCTGAGAGCATGCCCCTTTACCCTGTTGTACCACACTTCGGGCACACATGATCTATTTGCTACATTGATGTTGACAAATCAGAGTTTATGATAATGAAATGTTGAACCAAAAATGCTAAGAAACATGAACAAAACACATATTCAAATAAACATTATGAACAAACATAGTTCATTGTGTAATTTAAACACTAGTATGATTGGTTGCACATTAAGTTAACATAAAACATGCATAAATTAAACAGTACTACACTAAAGCTACCCCCGGGTGAATCTTTGTGCTCGTTGTAGTAGGCGTCGAACTCCAAGTCGGAGTAGTTGTCAATGGAGGATTCTTCACCGTCCCCATCCCCGCCGGAAGGGCTGGCTTTGTGGTTGTTGACGGTGATCTATCTCCGCGTCATCTCGCCCTCCTCGTGGGTGACCTCGCCATGGATTGCATCGAGCATCACATCACCCTCAACGTTCTCGCGAATGATCTACCCATCATTTTGGTCCCTGTGGCACTCGTCCTCCATTGACAAGAAGAATGTGTGGTTCACGATGAGGAGCTATGGATCCTCCGTCGTAGCAAATGTGCCAAGCCACTAGTGCATGCATGTCCATGTTTGGGTGGTGACATATTCCCCACGTGCCCCTTGGTCATTTCCTTACACCATGGTACCTCAGGGGAGACGACGGCTATGACATGTCTGACGGCAGCGGAGAACTATAATAATAAGTACAAACATTTTAAAATTGATGATTTTTTTCATGTCCTTTACTAAAAATTGGACATGTTGAGTTTCAGAAATTTAACAAAACATAAATTAATCAATGTTTCGATCTCATCATTTTTTTTCTGATGGTCTTGAGAATATCATTTTCTACACCTACCTTATGGTTGCACACACGGAAGTAATGCGTTGCAGCAAAATTCAAAAACCAAATTAGCAAAAATCCACTCCAGTTGTACTAGTTTCCACTACCTGTGCAAGTAGCAAGGGTCATAGAGTTACAATTTATACTTACTGTAATTTAAACTACTATAACCGACGCGGTTGATCTGCTCGCGAGCACAGTGGGCGCTTTATCTAGGCGGCTAGACATGGCAATGGGATGTGTAGCGTTGAATTACTAAGCCAGCCAGTAGCTCCTTTTTAAATCATGGAAACAGGAATTACGGTATACAGCTGTGGCATACGCCACACCGGTGACGGAGCCCGCAGATGTCGCCATGACCGAAGATTCGCAGAGCCGTGGCTCGGGACGCTGTTGTAGTCCTGATCCATAGCTCCGGAATTGGGATTTCCAGTAGGCGGCGGTGTGCAGACTAGTAAATGATGACGGGCTTATAGCTCCTATGCGACACATTTCATGTAAATTGAAAGGAATGCGACATAGTTGCCATAAATAGCTCCTATGCGCTGTATTACATGGTAATAATAGCCACAATGTGTTCAGGTGGTTAAAACACGGGTTCAGTCGTCAACGGGACTGTGGTTAAGATAAAAACAGGGGGTCAAACTAATCAGTGCGTCTGGTGGTGGGTCCCACTAGGTAGTGCATCACTTCCCCGCCTGACTGAGCACGTGCTTCTCCCCTGCTTCTGGTTGCTGCTCTCTTCTTCGTTCTCGTTAGTGGTGGCGGCGGCGAAGCTTTCATCCACGGCCGTGGCTGCGCATGTAGTGAGTTTATTCAGCACCATTCCCCTCCGTCTTGAGTTAGATCTGACCAAGTGAGCCTCTGTTTGTCCCTGTTTTCCAAGAGATCAAGATTGTGGAGGTGGGTGGGATTGGGGAGCGACGGCAGGGCGGCATTGGGCTGAACGAGATGGAGCCAAGAGAGACTACGTCGACCAGGTAATCACCATGTCCAACCTCTTCAACCCTGCAATGTGTGCCTCATCTGCTTTCGCTGCCTCACAGAGCCCGCCATTGATAAACAGGGGCAATGTTGCTCGGACCTTCGAAATTCAGTGTTGAATTCTTACCACCTAAAGCAAAGTTAGTTGATGGTAGCGTGCGAGACATAGAGAGAGATACAACTGTGAAATGTAAGGTTGAATTTGAAGAGGTTGATCCACAGGGAATACAGAGCATGGAAGAGAGGGCCGTGAGGAATGTTGTAGAGAAAATTGGGGAAAGTATTTTTTTGGCTCCAGAGCAAGAGGTGGCATTGTTACGGTTTGATAATTGAAAGGGTGAGTATGTGAGAACTGAGAATGGTGAAGAGATGGTTGATGAAATCGATCGGCAAGATGGCTGGGCAAGGAAACAGACTACCTTTCATGCAGAGCTCGTTGATCTGAAATCAGATTCTAAGGTTGGATATGTGCCCTCAAAGTTGGCTTCGCGGATGGTAAATGATGATTGGGCTTCACAGAGACATATAATTCCCATGTTTATGGGTGAAGTGACAGTAATAGAGGAGGCTGAGCAAGATGCAGAAGAGGGTTGTGATGGTGCTCCAAGGGTTGTCTGTGTTGATTGGAATTCAGTACAATTAGAAGGCACTACTGATTTGGTCATTGCACCAATGGCTGACACTGAGATGGCCACAAAAATTGGCATTCCAGTAGATCCATTAGATGATCAAGATAAGGAAGAAAGGGATGAATCGAGTTTGCCTAATGATGCTAACATGGATGCTTGTAAAGATGTGGGTGAACAACTGATGAAAGATGATGCAGATGATGTAGATGATGCACATGATGATGAGCTTGTAAGTGTGTATGACAAAGAAAATCATGTTATTGAAGTAGGCAAATTGTTCCCAAGCATGAAGGAGTTTATGATGTGTTTCAAGACTTATGCAGTCAAACATGAGTGTGATGCCAAGACTATGTGGACTGACATAAAGAAATTTTATGCAAGGTGCAGAGGTTTCAATGGAAGCGTCAGGCCTTGCAAGTGGTACATATCTACTAGAATTCAACCTGATGGAATTACCATTAGGGTTAATCAAATCCCAAATCCACATACTTGTATTACAAGTTCACAGAGAGTATCAACCATGACATCATAGCTTTGGATTGCAGAAAAGATCACTCCAATTTTAGCCAAGAAACCAAACACTACAACAAAAAAACATAAAGTGGACTTGGAAAAGCAGTACCCCATTAAGGTGAAGTATACCACAGTGTGGAAAGAAAAAACAGAGGGCAATGAAAGAATTATATGGTGATTGGGCAAATACTTTTAGGATGCTTTATAACTTCAAAGCAGAGGTGAAAAGGAGGTCACCTGGCGGTCTTGTGGAGATAAATGCCGAGGTAACAGGGGATTGTAGAGTTCTTTTCTCCAAGTTCTTTATGGCTTTAAAGCCTTGCATTGATGGCTTCAAAGCAGGGTGCCGTCCATATTTGAGCATAGACTCATATTTTTTGACAGGCAAATAGAATGGTCAATTGGCAGCATGCAATGCTTTAGATGGACACAACTGGATGTTCCCTGTTCCTATTGATTTATTTCAGTCAGAGATGTGGGTTCCATGGACATGGTTCATGATGAAGTTGAAAAGATGCATAGGGCCAGTGTCACCTCTAGCAGTACACACAGATGCATGTAAAGGGCTAGAAAATGCAGTGAAGAATGTTTTTCCTCATTGTGAGCAGAGGGAGTGCTTCGGCCATATGTGGATGAATTTGATAAAAAAATTCAGAGGGGGGGGGGGGAATTTGGGAGAATGTGGCCAGCAGCAAGATCTTACACAAAACAAACACATTCATATCACCTTGATAAGATAAAAGCAGCATGGAGTGAGTTTGGTCCATGGTTGAACACATATCATTCTCTATTGGTACAGGTCATGATTTAACACTGCCATCAAGTGTGATCATATCAACAATAACTTGGCAGAGAGTTTTAACAACAAGATAAAACAGTTAAAGAACTTGTCTCTGCATGACATGGTTGACCAAATCAGGATCATGATCATGCGCATGTGGGAATTGAGAAGAAGGATTGGTGATTGTCTGCAAGGGGATAAGCTTCCTGCAGTGGTACAACAGGTGGTGAACAGGAGCAGAAATCTTACACATTTGTCTGTGGAAAAAACTTCATTGTGGAGTGCTGAAGTTAGAGATACCAAGACTGGAAGGAGGCATGTTGTTAACAGTGAGTTGCATGACTGCACTTGCCTCGAGTGGCAACACATCGGGAAACCATGTGACCACGCCATTCTTTTCTGTGCCTCCCAACCCAAGATAAACATGCATCCATATTTACATGAATATTACTCAGTGGCAAGATTCAAGGCTGCATATGCAGCTCCAATTCCAACATTTACATATCAGTCTCAGTGGCGTGAAGTGGAAATTGAATTTTCCATGTGTCCTCCCCTAACAAAAAGAAAGGCTGGCAGGCCTAAAGAGAGTAGATTCAAGGCATGGTTTGATAAAGGTGGGAGTAGTAAAAATGGGAAGGGGAAGAAGGAAGCAAAGCCAAAAAGGTAACAAAAATAGATGCAAGCTGTGTCAGAAACTTGGGCACCAAAAAGGATCTCCAAAATGTCGTTACACTCCTGAAAGGCCAAAGTATGTTTACGTGTGTGTCTTTTTAATTTGGGCATTGTTTTTAATTACATGCAAAATTACAAGCTTTGTTTTCCAGAAGGAAGCGTGGAGGTCAACCCTTGTTGTTGAAGATTGCTGGCAATCAAAAAGGCAAGAATCAATGGCTGTAGAAAAAAGAGAAATGTTGGTGAGGAATCAGAGTTGGATGATGCTGCAGTGCAAAATGAGCAAGAGTTGGATGGTGTTGTGATGCAAAATGATCAGGATTTGGATGATGTAGTGCAAAATGAGGCAGCCTTTGATCTTGTGAGCATCATGAGCAACATTTGGATGATGATGTGGCGCAGAATGTGGTGCAAACTGAAGTTGTTGTGGTAGATGTTCTACAAACTGAAGCTGTTGCGGCAGACGTTCTGCAAACTGAGCCTACATTGCAAGTTGTATTACCAATTGAAGCTATTGGAGTTGATGTAGATGTTGTGGTGTCAACTGAAGCTGTCCCAGTTAGTCCAGTTAAGAAAACCAAGACTTTGAGTGAACTAGGTGTGGTAGGATCAAAAAGTGATAAGAAGAAGAATAAATCGAGTGGTAAGAAGAAGAAGTGAAAACTTCTTTTGTCAAACTTGTCTTATGGTGATGTGTGTTGTAGAATAAAAAAACTTGCCTCAATTTGTGTAAAAATGGTATTTGTGTAATGCTATTCAATTTCTGGTTGAATTTCAATTTTGACCCAAAATTTAAGTTTGACCCAAAATTCAAATTTGCAATTGTTTAGTATGTGGTATTGATGTTACAATGCTTTCTCAAATATTAGTCATATATATGCATGTTAAGAGATCAATCCGAGCACTTATTGTTGATGTGAAACACTAGTCACAAAAAATAGGCTTCAAATGAGCTCTGAAGCTAGACTAAACACCCCATTCGTAAGCAAAAAAAATTGACCTTTTCTAAATGGGCCAAAAATCAAAACTTGACATCTGGTGTGCAAATATAGGGTCCATGCCCAATATGAGATCGTTTGGATAAATTATGACATGCTTAGCCTTAAACCCTAGCTTGAATCCCATGCAACCTCGTTCATGATAGCTATGTTTTGTGAAGGGTTTTTCATGAAAATACCCATAGACCAAGTTTCTTATTTTTCCCAGCAACTCACTCACATAAAATGATGATGAGTGCAAGTTTCATATTTTATGATTTTTTTAATTAGTTATGCTCAACCCTAGCCCTCAAAACCCTCTCGAAACCCCTCAAACCCCATCTGAAACCCCACACCCTTCCGCGCCGCTGGATCCCTGTTAGTGGACGGTCTAGATTAGGCGCTACGGCTACGTCACTGATCCGCGTGAGGCTCTGTGATTGGCTGCAGTCGACAACGCTGGATAACCCCCCGCCTCAACTCTGGATCGCTGAATCACTACGCGTTCAACGGTGTGGATCACGCTATGTCAGCGATCCACGCGCTATGCTCTGATTTGTTGTATTTAGAAACATTTTTTTGCAAACTGAACCGCGCTCTGATCCGCGCGCTGCAGCGAGTGGACTAGCCGTTGGGCTCTGGTGAAAGAAGCCCACCCTTTGAACCTTTGGACCGAACCACGCCTCCTCGGGTCTAGCCAGGCCCTAGCCAACAGGCTACGTTGCCATGCTCGATCACAGCCTACGCTGCATGCATGCATGGGCGGCACACGCACAGAAGAACGGGTCAGCATGACCACTTGACCCTCGACCGATGGCACAGATGCGTGCAGCTGTGAAATGTCGCAGCGTGGCTATTGATGTGATGTAGCCTTCGCTTGCTGATACGTCTCCAACATATATATAATTTTTGATTGCTCCATGCTATTATATTATCTATTTTGGAAGTTAATGTGCTTTATTTTACACTTTTATATCATTTTTGGGACTAACCTACTAATCGGAGGCCCAGCCCAAATTGTTGTTTTTTTTGCCTATTTTAGGGTTTCGAAGAAAAGGAATATCAAACAGAGTCCAAATGGAATGAAACCTTCGGGAACGTGATTTTCTCAACGAACATGATCCATGAGACTTGGAATGTGCGTCAAGAAACAACGGAGGAAGGCACGAGGCAGGGGGGCGCTCCTACCCCCTGGGCGCGCCCTCCACCCTCGTGGGCCCTCCGTTCCTCCACCGACGTACTTCTTCCTCCTATATATATCCACGTACCCCCCCAAACATACAGGAGCACCACGAAAACCTAATTCCACCGCCGCAACCTTCGGTACCCGAGAGATCCCATCTTGGGGCCTTTTCCCGAGCTCCACCGGAGGGGGCATCGATCATGGAGGGCCTCTACATCAACTCCATGGCCTCTCCGGTGATGTGTGAGTAGTTTACTTCAGACCTTCGGGTCCATAGTTATTAGCTAGATGGCTTCTTCTATATCTTTGGATCTCAATACAAAGTTCTCCTCGATCTTCTGGGAGATCTATTTGATGTAATCTTCTTTTGCGGTGTGTTTGTCGAGATCTGATGAATTGTGGGTTTATGGTCCAGATTATCTATGAACAATATTTGATTCTCCTATGAATTCTTTTATGTATGATTGGTTTATCTTTGCAAGTCTCTTCGAATTATCAGTTTGGTTTGGCCTACTAGATTGATCTTTCTTGCAATGGGAGAAGTGCTTAGCTTTGGGTTCAATCTTGTGGTGTTCGATCCCAGTGACAGAAAGGGAACCGATACGTATTGTATTGTTGCCATCGAGGATAAAAAGATGGGTTTATATCATATTGCATGAGTTTATCCCTCTACATCATGTCATCTTACTTAAAGCATTACTCTGTTCTCTTGAACTTAATACTCTAGATGCATGCTGGATAGCGGTCGATGTGTGGAGTAATAGTAGTAGATGCAGAATCATTTCGGTCTACTTGTCTCGGACGTGATGCCTATATACATGATCATACCTAGATATTTTCATAACTATGCTCAATTCTATCAATTGCTCGACAGTAATTCGTTTACCCACCATAATACTTATGCTCTTGAGAGAAGCCACTAGTGAAACCTATGGCCCCCGGGTCTATCTTCTATCATATCAATCTTCCAATACTTAGTTATTTATATTGCCATTTATTTTACTTTGCATCTTTTATTTCTCTTTATCATAAAAATACCAAAAATATTGTCTTATCATATCTATCAGATCTCACTCTCGTAAGTGATCGTGAAGGGATTGACAACCCCTTTATCGCGTTGGTTGCGAGGTTCTTATTTGTTTGTGTAGGTGCATGGGACTTGAGCATTATCTCCTACTGGATTGATACCTTGGTTCTCAAAAACTGAGGGAAATACTTACGCTACTTTACTACATCACCCTTTCCTCTTCAAGGGAAAACCAACGCAGTGCTCAAGAGGTAGCAGTTTCCCATGCATGTGTACACACTCCCGATGCCACCAAAACGCCGCCCGGTCATTACTCCCACCCAGTGAAACCAGTCAAAAAACACGTCGCACTAGGGCTATTTAAGCCATACCTATCGTCTTCTACTACGTCTTGAGCTTGCGTTGGTTTTCCCCGAAGAGGAAGGGATGATGCAGTAGAGTAGCATAAGTATTTCCCTCAGTTTTTGAGAACCAAGGTATCAATCCAGTAGGAGCCCACACTCAAGTCCCTCATACCTGCACAAAGCGATAGCTACTCGCAACCAACGCGATTAGGGGTTGTCAAGCCCTTCACGGTCACTTACGAGAGTGAGATCTGATAGATAGAATATTTTTGGTATTTTTGATATAAAGATGCAAAGTAAAAAGTAAAGGCAAAGTAAATAGCAAAACAATATAAAAGTGATGGAGATTGATATGATGAGAATAGACCCGGGGGCCATAGGTTTCCCTAGTGGCTTCTCTCAAGAGCATAAGTATTCTACGGTGGGTAAACAAATTACTGTTGAGCAATTGATAGAATTGTGCATAATTATGAGAATATCTAGGCATGATCATGTATATAGGCATCACGTCCGTGACAAGTAGATCGAAACGATTCTGCATCTACTACTATTACTCCACTCATCGACCGCTATCCAGCATGCATCTAGAGTATTAAGTTAAAAACAGAGTACCGCCTTAAGCAAGATGACATGATGTAGAGAGATAAATTCATGCAATATGAAATAAACCACATCTTGTTATCCTCGATGGCAACAATACAATACGTGCCTTGCTGCCCCTTCTGTCACTGGGTAAGGACACCGCAAGATCGAACCCAAAGATAAGCACTTCTCCCATGGCAAGAACTAGCAATCTAGTTGGCCAAACCAAACGGATAATTCGAAGAGACTTGCAAAGATAACCAATCATGCATAAAAGAATTCAGAGAAGATTCAAATATTATTCATAGATAGACTTGATCATAAACCCACAATTCATCGCTCTCAACAAACATACCGCAAAAGAAGATTACATCGAATAGATCTCCACAAGAGAGGGGGAGAACTTTGTATTGAGATTCAAAGAGAGAGAAGAAGCCATCTAGCTACTAACTATGGACCTGAAGGTCTGAGGTAAACTACTCACACTTCATCGGAGGGGCTATGATGATGTAGAAGCCCTCCGTGATGACGGCCCTCTTCCGGCGGAGCTCCGGAACAGGCCCCAAGATGGGATCTCATGGATACAGAAAGTTGCGGCGGTGGAATTAGGTTTTTGGCTCCTGTTCTGATCTTTTGGGGGTACGTGTGTATATATAGGAGGAAGGAGTATGTCGGTGGAGCACCGAGGGGCCCACGAGGCTGGCGGCGTGCCCTAGGGGGGGCGCCCCCACCCTCGTGACATCCTCTTTGATCCCTTGCAGTAGGGTCCAAGTCTCCTGGATCGCGTTCGGTGAGAAAATCATGTTTCCGAAGATTTTATTCCGTTTGGACTCCGTTTGATATTCCGTTTATCCGAAACACTAAAATAGGCAAAAAAACAGCAATTCTGGGCTGGGCCTCCGGTTAATAGGTTAGTCCCAAAAATAATATAAAAGTGGAAAATAAAGCCCAATATAGTCCAAAACAGTAGATAATATAGCTTGGAGCAATCAAAAATTATAGATACGTTGGAGACGTATCAGGCATCCCCAAACTTAATTCCTGCTCGTCCTCGAGTAGGTAAATGATAAAAAGAGAATTTTTGATGCGGAGTGCTACTTGGCATAATTTCAATGCAAATCTTCTTAATTGTGGTATGAATATTCAGATTAGAAAGATTCAAGACAAAAGTTTATATTGACATAGAAAATAATAATACTTCAAGCATACTAACAAAGCAATTATGTATTCTCAAAATAACATGGCCAAAGAAAGTTATCCCTACAAAATCATATAGTCTGGCTATGCTCCATCTTCCCCACACAAAATATTTAAATCATGCACAACCCCGATGACAAGCCAAGCAATTGTTTCATACTCTAACTTTTTCAAAACTTTTTCAATCTTCACGCAATACATGAGCGTGAGCCATGGATATAGCACTATAGGTGGAATAGAATGGTGGTTGTGGAGAAGACAAAAAGGAGAAGATAGTCTCACATCAACTAGGCATATCAACGGGCTATGGAGATGCCCATCAATAGATATCAATGTGAGTGAGTAGGGATTGCCATGCAACGGATGCACTAGAGCTATAAATGTATGAAAGCTCAACAAACGAAACTAGTGGGTGTGCATACAACTTGCTTGCTCACGAAGACCTAGGGCAATTTGAGGAAGCCCATCATTGCAATATACAAGCCATGTTCTATAACGTAAAATTCCCACTAGTATATGAAAGTGACAATATATGAGACTCTCTATATGAAGAACATGGTGCTACTTTGAAGCACAATATATGAGACTTGCTATATCATGGTGCTACTTTGAAGCACAAGTGTGGAAAAAAGGATAGTAGCATTGCCCCTTTTTTATTTATTTATATTTTTTGGGCCTTCTTTTTTTCTTTGGCCTTTCTCTCTTTTTTGGGACAATTCTCAATTGAATGATGATCATGACACTTCTATTTATTTACAACTCAATGATTACAACTCGATACTAAAACAAAGTATGACTCTATATGAATGCCTCCAGCGGTGTACCGGGATATGCAATAAATCAAGAGTGACAAGTATGAAAGAATTATGAATGGTGGCTTTGCCACAAATACTATGTCAACTACACGATCATGCTAAATATGACAATGATGGATGTGTCATCATGAACTAGATGGTGAAAAGTTGCATGGCAATATATCTCGGAATGGCTATAGAAATTCCATAATAGGTAGGTATGGTGGCTGTTTTGAGGAAGGTATATGGTAGTATGATACCGGCAAAAGGTGCGCGGTATTAGAGAGGCTAGCAAGGGTGGAAGGGTGGGAGTGCGTATAATCCATGGACTCAACATTAGTCATAAAGAACTCATATACTTATTGCAAAAATTTAGAAGTTATCAAAGCAATGTATTACACACATGCTCCTAGGGGGATAGATTGGTAGGAAAAGACCATCGCTCGTCCCCGACCACCACTCATAAGGAAGACAATCAATAAATAAATCATGCTCCGACTTCATCACATAACGGTTCACCATACGTGCATGCTACGGGAATCACAAACTTCAACACAAGTATTCTTTAAATCCACAACTACTCAACTAGCATGACTTTAATATTATCACCTCCATATCTCAAAACAATTATCATGCTTCAATATTTTCTTAGTATTCAACACACTCAAAAGAAAGTTTCACAAATCTTGAATACCAAGCATATTATTATTAGGCAAATTACCATGCTATTAAGAGACTCTCAAATTAATTTAAGTGAAGCATGAGAGATCAGTAGTTTCTTTAAAACGAATCCACCACCGTGCTCTAAAAGATCTAAGTGAGGCACATAGAGCAAAATTATATAGCTCAAAAGATATAAGTGAAGCACAGAGAGCAAAACTATCTAGCTCAAAGGATATAAGTGAAGCACATAGAGCAAAATTATCTAGCTCAAAAGGATATAAGTGAAGCACATAGAGCAAAATTATCTAGCTCAAAAGATATAAGTGAAGCACATAGAGCAAAACTATCTAGCTCAAAGGATATAAGTGAAGCACATAGAGCAAAATTATCTAGCTCAAAAGGATATAAGTGAAGCACATAGAGCAAAATTATCTAGCTCAAAAGATATAAGTGAAGCACATAGAGTATTCTATCAAATTTTAATTCATGTATGGCTCTCTCAAAAGGTATGTACAGCAAGGATGATTGTGGCATACTAACAAACAAAGACACAAATAATACAAGACGCTCCAAGCAAAACACATATCATGTTGGTGAATAAAAATATAGCTCCAAGTAATTACCGATGGAAGTGGACAAAAAAGAGGGGATGCCTTCCGGGGCATCCCCAAGCTTTGACTTTTTGGTGTCCTTGGATTATCTTGGGGGTGCCATGGGCATCCCCAAGCTTAGGCTCTTGCCACTCCTTGTTCCATGATCCATTAAAAGAATTCACCCAAAACTTGAAAACTACACAACACAAAACTCAAGATAGAAAACTCATGAGCTCCGTTAGCGAAAGAAAACAAAAGACCACTTCAAGGTACTGTATTGAACTTATTCTTTATTTGTATTGGTGTTAAACCTACTGTATTCCAACTTCTCTATGGATTATAAACTATTTTACTAGCCATAGATTCATCAAAATAAGCAAACAACACACGAAAAACAGAATCTGTCAAAAACAGAACAGTCTGTAGTAATCTGTAGCTAGCGCGAAATATGGAACCCCAAAAATTCCAAAATAAATTTATGGACGTGAGGAATTTATCTATTAATCATCTTCAAAAAGAATTAACTAAATAGCACTCTTCAAATAAAAATTACAGTAGTTCTCTTGAGCGCTAAAGTTTCTGTTTTTTACAGCAAGTTCAACAAGACTTTCCCCAAGTCTTCCCAGCGGTTCTACTTGGAACAAACACTAATTAAACACAAAAAAAACACAACCAAAACAGAGGCTAAATAATTTATTTATTACTAAACAGGAGCAAAAATCAAGGAACAAAAATAAAATTGGGTTGCCTCCCAACAAGGGTTATCGTTTAACGCCCCTAGCTAGGCATAACGAGCAAGAATAGATATAGGTATTGCCATCTTTGGTAAGCAATCCATAAGTGGCTCTCATGATAGTTTCATATGGTAATTTTATTTTCTTTCTTGGAAAGTGTTCCATGCCCTTTTTACTTGGAAATTGAAATCTAATATTCCCTTCCTTCATATCAATAATCGCACCAACCGTTCTAAGGAAAGGTCTACCAAGAAAAATAGGGCAAGAAGGATTGCAATATATATCAAGAACAATGAAATCTACAGGCACATAATTCCTATTTGCAACAATAAGAACATCATTAATTCTTCCCATAGGTTTCTTAATAGTGGAATCCGCAAGATGCAAGTTTAGAGAGCAATTATCAAAATTACGGAAATCTAGTAAATCACACAAAGTCTTGGGAATAGTAGAGACACTAGCACCCAAATCACACAGAGCATAAAACTCATGATCTTTAATTTTAATCTTAATAGTTGGTTCCCACTCATCATAGACTTTTCTAGGGATAGAAACTTTCAACTCAAGTTTTTCTTCATAAGATTGCATCAAGGCATCAACAATATGTTCGGTGAAGGCTTTATTTCGACTATAAGCGTGTGGAGAATTTAGCACGGATTGCAACAAGGAAATACAATCAATCAAAGAGCAATTTTCATAATTAAATTCCTTAAAATCCAAAATAGTGGGTTTAGCAACATGTAGATTTTTATTTCTTTCCATCCCACTTTCATCAATTTCATCATTAAGATCTAAACACTCCGAATTTTTAGAACGCCTTGTAGGTAAAGGAAGATCATATTCAGTTTCATCAAGATTCATATTGCAAAATAAAGATTTAATAGGAGACACATCAATAAATTTTAGATCTTCATCTTGATTTTCATAAGAATTAGAAGAACATGCTTTAATAAAGGCATCTTTGGAAGCACGCATCCCAGTGGTTCTTTCTTTACACTCATCAATTGAAATTCTCATGGTTTTTAGAGACTCATTAATATCATGCTTAGGTGGAATAGATCTAAGTTTCAAAGCATCAACATCAAGAGCAATTCTATCAATGTTCCTAGCCAAATCATCAATCCTAAGCAATTTTTCTTCAATCATAATATTAAAATTCTTTTGCGAAGAAATAAATTCTTTAATATTAGATTCAAAATCAGAGGGCATCTTATTATAATTTCCATAAGAGTTGTTGTAGGAATTCCCATAATTATTACAAGGATTACTAGGATATGGCCTAGGATTAAAATTCCCTCTATAAGCGTTGTTAGCAAAATTATTCCTACCAACAAAATTCACATCCATAGATTCATTGTTATTCTCAATCAAAGTAGACAAAGGCATATAATTTGGATCAGAAGAAACACTCTTAGTAGCAAATAATTTCATAAGTTCATCCATCTTTCCACTCAACACATTAATTTCTTCTATCGCATGCACTTTTTTATTAGAATTTCTTTCAGTATGCCATTGAGAATAATTAACCATAATATTATCTAGGAGTTTAGTAGCATCTCCTAAAGTGATTTCCATAAAAGTGCCTCCCGCGGCCGAATCTAAAAGGTTTCTAGAAGCAAAATTCAATCCGGCATAAATTTTTTGTATAATCATCCACAAATTCAAACCATGAGTAAGGCAATTACGTATCATTAATTTCATTCTCTCCCAAGCTTGTGCAACATGTTCATGATCAAGTTGTTTAAAGTTCATTATATCGTTTCTAAGAGAGATGATCTTAGCCGAGGGAAAATACTTAGAGATAAAAGCATCTTTGCATTTGTTCCATGAATCAATACTATTCTTAGGCAAAGAAGAAAACTAAGCTTTAGCATGATCTCTAAGCGAAAAATGAAATAGCTTCAATTTAACGACATCATTATTGACATCTTTTTTCTTTTGCATATCACATAAATCAACGAAGCTATTCAGATGAGTAGCGGCATCTTCACTAGGAAGGCTGGCGAATTGATGTTTCATAACAAGATTCAACAAAGCAGTATTAATTTCACAAGATTCAGCATCGGTAAGAGGAGCAATCGGAGTGTTAAGGAAATCATTATTATTGGTATTGGTGAAGTCACACAATTTGGTAGTATCTTGAGCCATCGCGACAAACAAGCAATCTAACACATGAGCAAACAAAAAGCAAGCGGACAAAAAGAGGCAAACAGAGAGGGAGGATAGAGAGAGAGGGCAAATAAAATGGGAAGGGTGAATTGGGGGGAGAGGAAAATGAGAGGCAAATGGCAGATAGTGTAATGAGAGAGATAGGGATTGTGATGGGTACTTGGTATATTGACTTTTTGCGTAGACTCCCCGGCAACGGCGCCAAAAATCCTTCTTGCTATGTCTTGAGCTTGCGTTGGTTTTCCCCGAAGAGGAAGGGATGATGCAGCAGAGTAGCGTAAGTATTTCCCTCAGTTTTTGAGAACCAAGGTATCAATCCAGTAGGAGCCCACACTCAAGTCCCTCGTACCTGCACAAAGCGATAGCTACTCGCAACCAACGTGATTAGGGGTTGTCAAGCCCTTCATGGTCACGTACGAGAGTGAGATCTGATAGATAGAATACTTTTGGTATTTTTGATATAAAGAAGCAAAGTAAAAATTAAAGGCAAAGTAAATAGCAAAACAATATAAAAGTGATGGAGATTGATAAGATGAGAATAGACCCGGGGGCCATAAGTTTCACTAGTGGCTTATCTCAAGAGCATAAGTATTCTACGGTGGGTGAACAAATTACTGTTGAGCAATTGATAGAATTGTGCATAATTATGAGAATATCTAGGCATGATCATGTATATAGGCATCACGTCCGTGACAAGTAGATCGAAACGATTCTGCATCTACTACTATTACTCCACTCATCGACCGCTATCCAGCATGCATCTAGAGTATTAAGTTAAAAACAGAGTAACGCCTTAAGCAAGATGACATGATGTAGAGAGATAGATTCATGCAATATGAAATAAACCCCATCTTGTTATCCTCGATGGCAACGATACAATACGTGCCTTGCTGCCCCTTCTGTTACTGGGTAAGAACACCGCAAGATCGAACCCAAAGCTAAGCACTTCTCCCATGGCAAGAACTACAAATCTAGTTGGCCAAACCAAACGGATAATTCGAAGAGACTTGCAAAGATAACCAATCATGCATAAAAGAATTCATAGAAGATTCATATATTATTCATAGATAGACTTGATCATAAACCCACAATTCATCGGTCTCAACAAACACACCACAAAAGAAGATTACATCGAATAGATCTCCATAAGAGAGGGTGAGAACTTTGTATTGAGATTCAAAGAGAGAGAAGAAGCCATCTAGCTACTAACTATGGACCCGAAGGTCTGAGGTAAACTACTCACACTTCATCGGAGGGGCTATGATGATGTAGAAGCCCTCCGTGATGACGGCCCTCTTCCGGCGGAGCTCCGAAACAAGCCCCAAGATGGGATCTCGTGGATACAGAAATTTGCGGTGGTGGAATTAGGTTTTTGGCTCCTGTTCTGATCGTTTGGAGGCACCTGTGTATATATTGGAGGAAGGAGTATGTCGGTGGAGCACCGAGGGGCCCATGAGGCAGGGGGCGCGCCCTAGGGGGGCCCCCACCCTCATGACCTCCTCTTTGATCCCTTGCAGTAGGGTCCAAGTCTCCTGGATCACGTTCGGTGAGAAAATCACGTTTCTGAAGATTTTATTCCGTTTGGACTCCGTTTGATATTCTGTTTATCTGAAACACTAAAATAGGCAAAAAATAGCAATTCTGGGTTGGGCCTCCGGTTAATAGGTTAGTCCCAAAAATAATATAAAAGTGGAAAATAAAGCCCAATATAGTCCAAAACAGTAGATAATATAGCATGGAGCAATCAAAAATTATAGATACGTTGGAGACGTATCATCTTCCTCTCCCTACACATCCATACCCCAACCCCATCCTCTCCCATCTCTGCCGCCATCTGCCCTCCTTCTTCCTTCTTCTCCACAAAGAAGCCACCATGCAGTACAACGGCCCGACCTACCGTTTCCCCTCCACCGTGCCGGAGAGGCTCTATCCCGCCGGTGTCTATGTAGAGAACACCCTTAGGGTGTGGGCAATCTCAAGGTGGAGGGCGCAAGGGAGTTAATGTAGTTCTGCCTTTCGGCCGGCTGCCTCCACCTTCCCCTGGCTCTCCAGTGATGTTCCATGTCGAGGAGGTCAATCACAATGGGGTTGTGGTTGCGCTCCTTGCTACCTTCACCAACCCCTTCGACGCCTTCTACCTCCTCGGGCGAGTGTTTTGGTATGGGTGTGAGTTTATTGCTTTCACCACCCACAACATCTTCACCGACTTCAACAACATCTTCCTCACCAACAACGGCATGCACACCCTCCCGTACCCCATTGACAGCCAGGAGTGAAGGGCGCCCGGAGGAGCGAGATGGCGTTCACCAAGAGGAGGAAAAGGAGAAGAACCCGTTTGGTGCCCCCGATCTATCTAGCTATCTATATATCATATTAGTATTTTAAGTTGTAATTGTTTATGTTTGCGTGCTACTATTATTAAGTTGTAAGGCTATGCTATCTATTTCGTGGAACTATGGGTTGTGCTACTATTTATGAGTTATATTGTTGTTGGGTTTCGTTCTACTATATATATTGTTGTTTCGTGCTATTATTTGTGGGTTGCTATTGGTTGTACCCGTTTCGTGCTATTATTTGTGTGTTGCCCTGTGTTGGTATGGGTTGTTGGGTTTCTATCTAGTTTTTGTTTTTTCTATCTAGTTCATATTGGTCAATTGATATATGTGCTTGATGTTCTATCAAGTTGATCTATGTGTTACTAATACATGGAAGATTCCACTATGGACATGCAAGTGTATGAGTACCCAAATGTTTTTGCAAAAAGAAAAAAATCATATATTGGTGTGCTGCATGTGGGCATGCATGTATCTAGGCCCTGGCTATTAGGGCCACCGTAGCTAGTAGGTGTAGGGTGCAATTTTATTTGTGCAAATAATTATTGGATTAATTCAAATGCCCAAATAAATATTTCTGTGCTCCTAAAAATATTGGTTTGAATTTTAGCTCTGGCCAATATTTTCATAGCAAAACAGGAACATTTTCTTGGACCTGATCATTCCCAAAAATGATTTCTGTGCTCCTAAAAATATTGATTTGAATTTTACCTGGCGAATTTAAATGTGATCATTTCCAAAAATGGTTTCTGAGGCTTTCACATATCCCCATTTAATTTGGGTTTCATGGAACCATAGACAAGCAACAAATATGTAAAGCAAAACAAAAAAGTTACAATACATACATGTGTTCATGCAGCCATTTTATGAATCGCTACATTTGGTGCGCCAAGCGGGTGGGCTTGTTTTCTATTTGGGCCTGCTTTTTGTCACAGTACTCATCAGCCTACGACCCAATAACGTTTTTTTACCATGAACTATACACACGCACTCTGTTATAACTGAAGAATTACTACATATTATGAGTTGCTATATTTCATTCATCAATTGCTTCACACATGCACTCTGTTAATTGAGAATATCATTGGGTCCAGAATATCATTACCAGAATTCAGGCTTTGCTTCACACAAATTCAAATTCAGCTAACAAATGATCCCTGACTTACTAAAACTACTAGCTAGACACAATAACTGAAACTAGGGACCCCAGACTCTGAAACTAGCTTGACTCACAAACTGAAACTGTAACAATTTCTAGCGATTGATGAACATCAAGTAAAAGAAACCCATAGCAATGCCACAACAATAAAATGCTCCAGCTATCATATTTGATTGCTGCTTCAAATCGATCAGTTGCTTTAGTTGCTTGCCCATTTTCTTCAATTCACACTTCACTTCAGCACTGTCCATCATCGGATCGGCTCTGTCCACCAAATGTGAGGCGTGTTCCACACCAAGCTGCCCCCAAAATTAAAATTGAGCTCTTGTGTTGAAGCCTGCATTTTCAACCTCTCAACGTACTTGTCGAGCCACTCGAGATGTCCACATTTCTTCAGAACTTGACAAAACAGAGTAAACAGGGGTCAACGGCGGCATGAACCCTAGGTCAGATCCACCGCCCAAATGAGCTCCAAAAACTAAAGAATTAGGGAGAATTTAGATAAGCTGCACGGATCTAACCTGCCCCGGCTATGGCCTGCTCAATCATTTGACGAACTCGCGCCCATGGTTGCCATTTTCCTCCTTCACACAAGTAAAATGCTTCAGAGGCTCCATGCGCGAGCAATCGGGGCATCTTGTCAACGACACTGGACCGTACCGCGGCCATGATTGGCGGGAGGCCAAAGTTGAGCTAGACATCACTCGCCGGCGGCGCGCTTCGTTGCCGGAGAAGAGGAAGAACAAGGTGGGGGGAAGGGGAAAGGGGAAGGGCAGGCAATGGGGGGTGCGCTGGCTCAGACTCGTGGATGGCTTGGGTCGGGGCACGGGCATGCTTATGTGGATAAGTTGTGGGTCCCGCACACATGTGAGTAAGTGGTGGGTCCCACATTCATGTGGATAACTGATTGGTCCCGCGTGTCATAACTCAAACCACTAACCCCTTGTGTTTTGCATTTCATGGTTAAACAGGGCCATGTCGCATTGGAGCTATTGTTGTCTAGAAAAACGTCGCAATAGAGGTATTCTCGTCAACTATGTCGCCCTCATCCAATTCATCTCAAAGATGTCGCATAGGAGCTATTTGAAGGAAATATGCCCTAGAGGCAATAATAAAGTTATTATTTATTTCCTCATATATCATGATAAATGTTTATTATTCATGCTAGAATTGTATTAACCGAAAACATAATACATGTGTGAATATATAAACAAACAGAGTGTCACTAGTATGCCTCTACTTGTCTAGCTCGTTAATCAAAGATGGTTATGTTTCCTAACCATGAACAAAGAGTTGTTATTTGATTAACGAGGTCACATCATTGGTTGAATGATCTGATTGACATGACCCATTCCATTAGCTTAGCACCCGATCGTTTAGTATGTTGCTATTACTTTCTTCATGACTTATACATGTTCCTATGACTATGAGATTATGCAACTCCT
Source organism: Triticum urartu (assembly GCF_056163025.1). Lineage (NCBI taxonomy): Eukaryota > Viridiplantae > Streptophyta > Magnoliopsida > Poales > Poaceae > Triticum > Triticum urartu. The sequence continues at coordinate 24,569,565 of NC_141877.1, read as the reverse complement.
GTTTACCGGAGGAACACTTTGTGTGCTACCAAACGTCACAACGTAACTGGGTGATCATAAAGGTGCTCTACAGGTGTCTCCAAAAGGTACTTGTTGGGTTGGCGTATTTCGAGATTAGGATTTGTCACTCCGAATGTCGGAGAGGTATCTCTGGGCCCTCTCGGTAATGCACATCACATAAGCCTTGCAAGCATTACAACTAATGTGTTAGTTGTGAGATGATGTATTACGGAACGAGTAAAGAGACTTGCCGATAACGAGATTGAACTAGGTATTGGATACCGGCGATCGAATCTCGGGCAAGTAACATACCGATGACAAAGGGAACAACGTATGTTGTTATGCGGTCTGACCGATAAAGATCTTCTTAGAATATGTAGGAGCCAATATGGGCATCCAGGTCCCGCTGTTGGTTATTGACCGGAGACGTGTCTCGGTCATGTCTACATTGTTCTCGAACCATAGGGTCCGCACGCTTAAAGTTACGATGACAGTTTCATTATGAGTTTATGTATTTTGATGTACCGAAGGTTGTTCGGAGTCCCGGATATGATCACGGACATGACGAGAAGTCTCGAAATGGTCAAGACATAAAGATCGATATATTGGAAGCCTATAATTGGACATCGGAATCGTTCTGGGTGAAATCGGCATTTTACCGGAGTACCGGGGGTTACCGGAACCCCCCCGGGGGTTTAATGGGCCTTCATGGGCCATAAGGGAGAAGAGAGGGGCCGGCCAGGGCAGGCTGCGTGCCCCCTCCCCCTCTAGTCCGAATAGGACAAGGAAGGGGGGGCGGCGCCCCCCTTTCCTCTTCTCCTTCCCCCTTTCCTTCTCCAACAAGGCAAGAGAGGGGGGAGTCCTACTCCCGGTAGGAGTAGGACTCCTCCAGGCACACCCCTTGGGGCCGGCCGCACCTCCCCCTCCCTCCTTTATATACGGGGGCAGGGGGGCACGCTAGAATACACAAGTTGATCATCGTGATCGTTCCTTAGCCGTGTGCGGTGCCCCCCTCCACCATATTCCACCTCGGTCATATTGTAGGAGCGCTTAGGCGAAGCCCTGCGACGGTAGAACATCAAGATCGTCACCACGCCGTCGTGCTGACGGAACTCATCCCCGAAGCTTTGCTGGATCGGAGCCCGGCGAGCGTCATCGAGCTATACGTGTGCTAAGAACTTGGAGGTGCCGGAGTAACGGTGCTTGGATCGGTCGGATCGAGAAGACGTACGACTACTTCCTCTATGTTGCGTCAACGCTTCCGCTTCGGTCTACGAGGGTACGTAGACAACACTCTCCCCTCTCGTTGCTATGCATCACCATGATCTTGCATGTGCGTAGGAAATTTTTTGAAATTACTACGTTACCCAACAGTGGCATCCGAGCCTAGGTTTTATATGTTGATGTTACATGCACGAGTAGAACACAAGTGAGTTGTGGGCGATATAAGTCATACTGCTTACCAGAATGTCATACTTTGGTTCGGCAGTATTGTTGGACGAAGCGGCCCGGACCGACATTACGCGTACGCTTACGCGAGACCGGTTCTCCCGACGTGCTTTGCACATAGGTGGCTTGCGGGTGACAGTTTCTCCAACTTTAGTTGAACTGAGTGTGGCTACGCCCAGTCCTTGCGAAGGTTAAAACAGCACCAACTTGACAAACTATCATTGTGGTTTTGATGCGTAGGTAAGATTGGTTCTTGCTTAAGCCCGTAGCAGCCACGTAAAACTTGCAACAACAAAGTAGAGGACGTCTAACTTGTTTTTGCAGGGCATGTTGTGATGTGATATGGTTAAGACATGATGCTGAATTATATTGTATGAGATGATCATGTTTCGTAACCAAGTTATCGGCAACTGGCAGGAGCCATATGGTTGTCGCTTTATTGTATGCAACGCAATCGCGCTGTAATGCTTTACTTTATCACTAAGCGGTAGCGATAGTCGTGGAAGCATAAGATTGGCGAAACGACAACGATGCTACGATGGAGATCAAGGTGTCGCGCCGGTGACGATGGTGATCATGACGGTGCTTCAGAGATGGAGATCACAGGCACAAGATCATGATGGCCATATCATATCATTTATATTGATTGCATGTGATGTTTATCTCTTATGCATCTTATCTTGCTTTGATTGACGGTAGCATTATAAGATGATCTCTCACTAAAATTATCAAGAAGTGTTCTCCCTGAGTATGCACCGTTGCGAAAGTTCTTCGTGCTGAGACACCACGTGATGATCGGGTGTGATAGGCTCTACGTTCAAATACAACGGGTGCAAAACAGTTGCACACGCGGAATACTCAGGTTATACTTGACGAGCCAAGCATATGCAGATATGGCCTCGGAACACGGAGACCGAAAGGTCGAGCGTGAATCATATAGTAGATATGATCAACATAGCGATGTCCACCAATGAAACTACTCCATCTCACGTGATGATCGGACATGGTTTAGTTGATTTGGATCACGTGATCACTTAGAGGATTAGAGGGATGTCTATCTAAGTGGGAGTTCTTTAAGTAATTTGATTAATTGAACTTAAATTTATCATGAACTTAGTACCTGATAGTATCTTGCTTATGTATGTTTGATTGTAGATAGATGGCCCGTGTTGTTGTTCCGTTGAATTTTAATGCGTTCCCTGAGAAAGCAAAGTTGAAAGATGATGGTAGCAATTACACGGACTGGGTCCGTAACTTGAGGATTATCCTCATTGCTGCACAAAAGAATTATGTCCTAGAAGCACCGTTGGGTGCCAGGCCTGCTGCTGGAGCAACACCAGATGTTATGAACGTCTGGCAGAGCAAAGCTGATGACTACTCGATAGTTCAGTGTGCCATGCTTTACGGCTTAGAATCGGGACTTCAACGACGTTTTGAACGTCATGGAGCATATGAGATGTTCCAGGAGTTGAAGTTAATATTTCAAGCAAATGCCCGGATTGAGAGATATGAAGTCTCCAATAAGTTCTATAGCTGCAAGATGGAGGAGAATAGTTCTGTCAGTGAGCATATACTCAAAATGTCTGTGTATAATAATCACTTGATTCAGATGGGAGTTAATCTTCCAGATGATTGCGTCATTGACAAAATTCTCCAATCACTGCCACCAAGCTACAAGAGCTTCGTGATGAACTATAATATGCAAGGTATGAATAAGACTATTCCCGAGCTCTTCGCAATGCTAAAAGCTGCGGAGGTAGAAATCAAAAAGGAGCATCAAGTGTTGATGGTCAACAAGACCACTAGTTTCAAGAAAAAGGGCAAAGGGAAGAAGAAGGGGAACTTCAAGAAGAACGGCAAGCAAGTTGCTGCTCAAGAGAAGAAACCCAAGTCTGGACCTAAGCCTGAAACTGAGTGCTTCTACTGCAAGCAGACTGGTCACTGGAAGCGGAACTGCCCCAAGTATTTGGCGGATAAGAAGGATGGCAAGGTGAACAAAGGTATATGTGATATACATGTTATTGATGTGTACCTTACTAATGCTCGCAGTAGCACCTGGGTATTTGATACTGGTTCTGTTGCTAATATTTTCAACTCGAAACAGGGACTACGGATTAAGCGAAGATTGGCTAAGGACGAGGTGGCGATGCGCGTGGGAAACGGTTCCAAAGTCGATGTGATCGCGGTCGGCACGCTACCTCTATATCTACCTTCGGGATTAGTATTAGACCTAAATAATTGTTATTTGGTGCTAGCTTTGAGCATGAACATTATATCTGGATCTTGTTTAAAGCGAGACGGTTATTCATTTAAATCAGAGAATAATGGTTGTTCTATTTATATGAGTAATATCTTTTATGGTCATGCACCCTTGAAGAGTGGTCTATTCTTATTGAATCTCGTTAGTAGTGATACACATATTCATAATGTTGAGACCAAAAGATGCAGAGTTGATAATGATGGTGCAACTTATTTGTGGCACTGCCGTTTAGGTCATATCGGTGTAAAGTGCATGAAAAAACTCCATACTGATGGACTTTTGGAGCCACTTGATTATGAATCACTTGGTACTTGCGAACCATGCCTCATGGGCAAGATGACTAAAACACCGTTCTCCGGTACAATGGAGAGAGCAACAGATTTATTGGAAATCATACATACAGATGTATGTGGTCCAATGAATATTAAGGCTCGTGGCGGATATCGTTATTTTTTCACCTTCACAGATGACTTAAGCAGATATGGGTATATATACTTAATGAAACATAAGTCTGAAACATTTGAAAAGTTCAAAGAATTTCAGAGTGAAGTTGAAAATCATCGTAACAAGAAAATAAAGTTTCTACGATCTGATCGTGGAGGAGAATATTTGAGTTACGAGTTTGGTGTACATTTGAAGCAATGCGGAATAGTTTCGCAACTCACGCCACCTAGAACACCACAGCGTAATGGTGTGTCCGAACGCCATAATCGTACTTTACTAGATATGGTGCGATCTATGATGTCTCTTACTGATTTACCGCTATCGTTTTGGGGTTATGCTTTAGAGACGGCCGCATTCACATTGAATAGGGCACCATCGAAATCCGTTGAGACGACGCCTTATGAACTATGGTTTGGCAAGAAACCAAAGTTGTCGTTTCTGAAAGTTTGGGGCTGCGATGCTTATGTGAAAAAGCTTCAACCTGATAAGCTCGAACCCAAATCGGAGAAATGTGTCTTCATAGGATATCCAAAGGAAACTATTGGATACACCTTCTATCACAGATCCGAAGGCAAGACTTTTGTTGCTAAATATGGAAACTTTCTGGAGAAGGAGTTTCTCTCGAAAGATGTGAGTGGGAGGAAAGTAGAACTTGATGAGGTAACTGTACCTTCTCCCTTATTGGAAAGTAGTACATCACAGAAAACTGTTTCTGCGACACCTACACCAATTAGTGAGGAAGCTAATGATAATGATCATGAAACTTCAGGACAAGATACTACTGAACCTCGCAGATCAACCAGAGTGAGAACCGCGCCAGAGTGGTACGGTAATCCTGTTCTGGAAATCATGCTGCTAGATCATGATGAACCTACGAACTATGAAGAAGCGATGGTGAGCCCAGATTCCGCAAAATGGCTTGAAGCCATGAAATCTGAGATGGGATCCATGTATGAGAACAAAGTATGGACTTTGGTTGACTTGCCCGATGATCGGCAAGCAATTGAGAATAAATGGATCTTCAAGAAGAAGACTGACGCTGACGGTAATATTACTGTCTACAAAGCTCGACTTGTCGCAAAAGGTTTTCGACAAGTTCAAGGGGTTGACTACGATGAGACCTTCTCACCCGTAGCGATGCTTAAGTCTGTCCGAATCATGTTAGCAATTGCCGCATTTTATGATTATGAAATTTGGCAGATGGATGTCAAAACTGCATTCCTGAATGGATTTCTGGAAGAAGAGTTGTATATGATGCAACCGGAAGGTTTTGTCGATCCAAAGGGAGCTAACAAAGTGTGCAAGCTCCAGCGATCCACTTATGGACTGGTGCAAGCCTCTCGGAGTTGGAATAAACGCTTTGATAGTGTGATCAAAGCATTTGGTTTTATACAGACTTTTGGAGAAGCCTGTATTTACAAGAAAGTGAGTGGGAGCTCTGTAGCATTTCTGATATTATATGTGGATGACATATTACTAATTGGAAATGATATAGAATTTCTGGATAGCATAAAGGGATATTTGAATAAGAGTTTTTCAATGAAAGACCTCGGTGAAGCTTCTTACATATTAGGCATAAAGATCTATAGAGACAGATCAAGACGCTTAATTGGACTTTCACAAAGCACATACCTTGACAAGATTTTGAAGAAGTTCAAAATGGATCAAGCAAGAAAAGGGTTCTTACCTGTGTTACAAGGTGTGAAGTTGAGTCAGACTCAATGCTCGACCACTGCAGAAGATAGAGAGAAAATGAAAGATGTTCCCTATGCTTCAGCCATAGGCTCTATCATGTATGCAATGCTGTGTACCAGACCTGATGTGTGCCTTGCTATAAGTTTAGCAGGGAGGTACCAAAGTAATCCAGGAGTGGATCACTGGACAGCGGTCAAGAACATCCTGAAATACCTGAAAAGGACTAAGGATATGTTTCTCGTATATGGAGGTGACAAAGAGCTCATTGTAAACGGTTACGTTGATGCAAGCTTTGACACTGATCCGGACGATTCTAAATCGCAAACCGGATACGTGTTTACATTAAACGGTGGAGCTGTCAGTTGGTGCAGTTCTAAACAAAGCGTCGTGGCGGGATCTACATGTGAAGCGGAGTACATAGCTGCTTCGGAAGCAGCAAACGAAGGAGTCTGGATGAAGGAGTTCATATCCGATCTAGGTGTCATACCTAGTGCATCGGGTGCAATGAAAATCTTTTGTGACAATACTAGTGCAATTGCCTTGGCAAAGGAATCCAAATTTCACAAAAGAACCAAGCACATCAAGAGACGCTTCAATTCCATCCGGGATCTAGTCCAGGTGGGAGACATAGAGATTTGCAAGATACATACGGATCTGAATGTAGCAGACCCGTTGACTAAGCCTCTTCCACGAGCAAAACATGATCAGCACCAAGGCTCCATGGGTGTTAGAATCATTACTGTGTAATCTAGATTATTGACTCTAGTGCAAGTGGGAGACTAAAGGAAATATGCCCTAGAGGCAATAATAAAGTTATTATTTATGTCCTCATATATCATGATAAATGTTTATTATTCATGCTAGAATTGTATTAACCGGAAACATAATACATGTGTGAATATATAAACAAACAGAGTGTCACTAGTATGCCTCTACTTGACTAGCTCGTTAATCAAAGATGGTTATGTTTCCTAACCATGAACAAAGAGTTGTTATTTGATTAACGAGGTCACATCATTAGTTGAATGATCTGATTGACATGACCCATTCCATTAGCTTAGCACCCGATCGTTTAGTATGTTGCTATTGCTTTCTTCATGACTTATACATGTTCCTATGACTATGAGATTATGCAACCCCCGTTTACCGGAGGAACACTTTGTGTGCTACCAAACGTCACAACGTAACTGGGTGATCATAAAGGTGCTCTACAGGTGTCTCCAAAAGGTACTTGTTGGGTTGGCGTATTTCGAGATTAGGATTTGTCACTCCGTATGTCGGAGAGGTATCTCTGGCCCTCTCGGTAATGCACATCACATAAGCCTTGCAAGCATTACAACTAATGTGTTAGTTGTGAGACGATGTATTACGGAACGAGTAAAGAGACTTGCCGATAACGAGATTGAACTAGGTATTGGATACCGGCGATCGAATCTCGGGCAAGTAACATACCGATGACAAAGGGAACAACGTATGTTGTTATGCGGTCTGACCGATAAAGATCTTCGTAGAATATGTAGGAGCCAATATGGGCATCCAGGTCCCGCTGTTGGTTATTGACCGGAGACGTGTTTCGGTCATGTCTACATTGTTCTCGAACCGTAGGGTCCGCACGCTTAAAGTTACGACAGTTTCATTATGAGTTTATGTATTTTGATGTACCGAAGGTTGTTCGGAGTCCCGGATGTGATCACGAACATGACGAGGAGTCTCGAAATGGTCGAGACATAAAGATCGATATATTTGAAGCCTATAATTGGACATCGGAATCGTTCCGGGTGAAATCGGCATTTTACCGGAGTACCGGGGGTTACCGGACCCCCCGGGGGGTTTAATGGGCCTTCATGGGCCATAAGGGAGAAGAGAGGGGCCGGCCAGGGCAGGCCGCGTGCCCCCTCCCCCCTAGTCCGAGTAGGACAAGGAAGGGGGGGGGGCGCCCCCCTTTCCTCTTCTCCTTCCCACTTTCCTTCTCCAACAAGGCAAGAGAGGGGGAGTCCTACTCCCGGTAGGAGTAGGACTCCTCCAGGCGCACCCCTTGGGGCCGGCCGCACCTCCCCCTCCCTCCTTTATATACGGGGGCAGGGGGCACCCTAGAATACACAAGTTGATCATTGTGATCATTCCTTAGCCGTGTGCGGTGCCCCCCTCCACCATATTCCACCTCGGTCATATTGTAGCAGCGCTTAGGCGAAGCCCTGCGACGGTAGAACATCAAGATCGTCATCACGCATCGTGCTGACGGAACTCATCCCCGAAGCTTTGCTGGATCGGAGCCCGGGGAGCGTCATCAAGCTGTACGTGTGCTAAGAACTCAGAGGTGCCGGAGTAACGGTGCTTGGATCGGTCGGATCGAGAAGACGTACGACTACTTCCTCTACGTTGCGTCAATGCTTCCGCTTCGGTCTACAAGGGTACGCAGACAACACTCTCCCCTCTCGTTGCTATGCATCACCATGATCTTGCGTGTGCATAAGAAATTTTTTGAAATTACTACGTTACCCAACACTATTCGCCCAAATGATGACTGAGACCAAGGTGGACCTGTCTCCCACCTCTGGCCACGCTTTGTTGGATCGCCATTGACGCCCGCGCAATCTTGAGCAGCGGAGATTGGCGGTGGAGGTATACACGGTGCCGCTTGTGGGAATGGAGTTCCTGATGCAACCCATTAGGAGGTAACAGATTCCCCCACCCCCTCCCACCCCCATGCCTCGCCCGCTCGTTTCTGCGTGTGGATGCAATCGATTTGTGTCTCTCATCTAAAAATTTGGCCGACTGTAGAACTGCCGTGATGGAAGAGGTCAATGACAACCAGCTTTCAATGGAGCCGCTGCAATACCCTGCGCTGGCGAAAGGAGCTAAACAGCTACCCCCATTGTGATAGTTAGCACTGACGGGCAGATCTGTGCAGCGGAGGGGGCAGCCGAGGGTGATGTTGAACTGCAAGCATCTGATCAATCTATTGGTCAGATTGATCCAAAAACTCCAGGCTGGACTCGCAGGTAACCTCTTGGTTAATGGTGCTTGGATTGGAGACTGCTTGTATGATTTTAGTTTTACTTCAAATCGCATGAACTGACTTGCAGGTAGGCTGGTCAGTTTTGCTGGAGGATTTAGTTACAAAATTTGGAATGGGTAGATCGTGGAGAAACTGGAATAGTTACACAGATTTTTTTGGAAATCTTGTGTGCTTTCCTCCTCGCCAATGCTGAAGATACTAGCACCAATGCATGATTACCAAAAAAGGGTTTTCCCCCGCTTTGTATACAAAGTAACCAACCGAGACAGCTAACGACAGGTGCTGAGGCAGAAGCAGCACCAGTCACGCCCCAAAAAAAAGAAAGAGAAAATACAAGAGAAACAAATGCCGACAACGGCAGATTGACGAAAAAAGAAGAAGCCTCGTGGCCGCTGCATCCACCGGAGATCGCCACCAAGCTCCGAGCCTCCGAAGCAGCGGTACCAATCAACACCTCCAAGAAGGGACGCGTCGATGACAATGCTGCTGCCAAGGGTTTCCCCCGGTACGCGGTGAGGAGAGAGGAAGGGTAGCCCCGATGCCCTCCAGGAAGGTCCGGCGGCACCCTCATGCACCACCGCGTCGGTGTCAGCCAAGCCAACAGGGATTTCTCCCGATCCCAACCTTCTCCTCAGGCACTCTGGAGCTCGCCACCAAACTTACCACCAATCTGCGCCAACCCGGCCAGAAAGCTTCCCACGCTGTCTCACCACGGCACCGTGAAGCATGGCCTACACAATGAAGAAGAGGAGCCGGGACTAGGGCAGCAGCACCGTCGGCACGTGGGAGGGCCCCACCTCCACCGTCGAAGATGGTAGCTGACCGAACGCAATAGCAAGAACAAACCAGGCCCGTGGCCGCACAGGCCTGGCCGGGATCTCGGAGGCCCGTAAAGTTCCCGCCTTCGCGCTACAGCCGGCACGCCGTCAGCGCCGCCGCCCCTGTCCAAGCCGCTGCCCTGCCTCCCCACACAGAGAGCCACCAAGTGGAAGCCCCGCCTCCACACGCACCGTCGGCCACCACCACCAGGTTGCCGGACCGCCACTGGCCGAGCAGCACCACCACTGCATGCCCGCGACGGAGAGGAACCAACGCAGCAGCCAGGGCCCGAAGCCGGACCCCAGCCGCCGCCCACGCCGCCTGCTGGACGGATCCGGCCGCCGCGGCGAGGCGCGCTCCACCGCACAGCCGTCCATGCAACGCACGCCCGCTAGGAGGCCGCGCTCCGCCACGCCGCGGCGCCCCGCGCCCGCACCCGAAGAAGCGGCCCGCGCCGAGGGAAGAACAGGCCCCGCCTGCGCCGGCCGGGCTTCGCCCGGCCGCGCCCCCTGGCGGTGACGAGGGAGGAGGGAGGACGATGGGAGGCCCGCGGCGGGAGGATCTGGGGGCCCTCGCCGGCCGCCTCGCGGGTGGCGGCGCGGGAGGGAAGGGTTTCCTGACTCTTTCCACCAACGCATGATTAACAGAAAGCAAAGCAGTGTTAGCATGTTTTATGGATACTGGATTCTGGTATGAGGGAAGAGATAGCAAAATTGAGCTGAAAACTTCTATTTACAAACTAAAATCGTAAAACATAGAAAATGTATGGTGGACTAAAAGAGAGCCTGTTCGATATGGGTGTTTTGATTGTACAATGTTTGTCCAATTTTTGGTCAACTTAGAATTTGCACTAAGCGAGTTCCATATAGGGTGATCAGTCGTGCAAAGAGATTTCATTTATAGATTTTGGGAGTAGGAAAGAAGTAAAGAAATTAAAATTGTTATACATATTATGTTGATAACCAGTGTTGGATGTACTATCACCTACCAAATGAATTAAAAAATCATAACAGTGTTGGTTAGTTTTGTGGATAATTTACTCTGGCATGAGCAAATAAATTCCAGAATTCGGTTGGGAAAGCTTTTGAATTGGAGCTTGAGTTAAACACAATCCTAGGGGTCATGACAGGTAAAAAAAAGTAAGTGCATCATCCGTTTAGTTTTAGTAGAAAAACATGTTGTCACATATTGAATTATGAAAACGAAGGATTGGAGCTGCTGCCCTGGGAAGGGCGCGTTGCCCTGGGCGACCCAACACCCTTGAGAAGGCAAAAGGGGGTTTGCAGACAAACCAGGCGACATTGTAATCATGTCAGCACTGGGTACGAGCTTTGATACACTCGGGGAGGCGTATGATCTTTACAGCTGTCTCTACTCGTGGGAGAAGGATTTGGAATAAGGTACGGGAAGATTAGACTGAATGTGGAGATGACAAAATGCACGCAGGAAATTGTTTGTGGCTACGCGGTATGCATTTTGTACCCTCCCTAGATTTTTGAAGTATCCAAATTTCTGTAGAAATTAAAAATGTTACATAGATTCTGTGCAAAACATGTATTGTTTCCTCGTAACCAGCGACAGAGCTACTGTCATCCACCTGATGATTAAAAAACCATAACAATGTTGGTTAGTTTCCTGGATACTAGATACTGACATGAGTGAATAGATAGCACACTTGAGTTGGAAATGTAATTACAGACCTGAGTTGGGCAGAATCGAAAGGATCATCCATCGTAAAATGGAAATGCATGATGTAGAAAGTGTCGAAACTCGAAACCACTTGATGTATATAGCATTATTTATCAGAAAACATGCTAATAAAGCTTGATTCATAAAAACGCAGGGTGAGAATTGGAGCAGCTGCTCCAGGACATACGGACGCCTTGCCCTGGGCGTGCAAGCACCCTTGAGAAGGAAATTCGTGGATTCGTTGAGAAACCGCGTGACATTGTAATCGTCCCTGCACTTGGTACAAGCTTCGATACACTTGGTGAGGCCTGAAAACATGTGGGTTAAACTTTTTTTTACCTTTGACTTCCATCATATGTAAATACTTACAGTGGAGTATTTATATATTAAGATAAATAACACTAGGTAGTTATGATAACAATTTCCAAAATATACTCTTTTTAGAACTTTTTAATATGTAACTAGCAGCGTGTACCATGCATTTGCATTTCCGGATTTGTTATCAACAGTTATATTTCTGTATTTCCTACCATATTGGTTTCGAAATATCTTTTAGGGAAAGGATTTTTACAATCTCTACTGCTGGGAGGAGGGGTTCTGAATAAGATACGGAAGAGCAGAATGAATGTGGAGAGGACAAAATGCATGCAAGAAATTGTTTGTGCAGTACGCAACTGTACCCTTACTGGACTAAAATGTATTAATCTGTTTGCTTTTGGGATTCATCAAACTTGACCCATGGTGCTTGTTTGAATATGATTTTGTAGGGAAAAGCTGGGGTGGGGAACACCAGATCGTGCCGATAGGAATGCCCTGCACTAATAAGATTTAGGAATCTGAATCTGTACCTTCTCTCGATTCAGTGCCAATGGATATGTGAGTTTACTCTAAATACAACATCAACATACTAGGTGATTCTGAAATCTTTTCCTTCCATATAAGTAGTTTCTTTCTGCATCCTCAAGTTACGTTATCTGAAACTTGTTGCATTTAAGTTTCGTTCATGTTACTTAACTAGTTCTTAATGTCATCATGTACTGTAGCTTTGAAAATTTTATGTGTTCTAAACTTAGTGCTGATTGTGATACTGATTCCTAGTTTAGACCAAATGTCTTCGCTCTCTAATATGAGTATGCCTCCCAGTCCAACTTCATCTGATATACCTCTCCCAGTCAGTAACGAATATAATAGATTGTCTCAACGTTTTTCTCGGTACAGACTTCTATTCCAGTCATTTATACAGATGTTGATCACCAATTGGATTGTTCTGAAATTTTAGTTTTCTTTCTCACTTATTTTTGCTTACTTTTTTCAGTTGCCAAGAGAATGTAAATTATACTCATATCTGCTCACAGCCAATAGATGATGAACATGAGGGGGAACCAGATCCTAGTGATGCTGCTGACTACAACAGATTTTCATAAGAATTCGAAGGGTACATACTTTCGTGTGATTTGTGTCATATGTATCTTTCTTTCGTACCCTGTTTCTATGACGGTTCTTTCTGTTATTTACGCCCTCTGTTAACATTATTTCAGATGGCACATCAGTCTTCATTCTACCGACGTCTCATTTGATTCACTTGATGTTCTGTCCGATGTTCCTCCCTTGGCATTCCTCAGTTTCACTCTATGCCTTCACCACAGTCACCTCAATCAGTGCATGCTCATGCTTCAGATGATTCCACTATAGGCAATTAACGCTTGTCATCTTCTATGCCAATAGATGAAAAAATGATGCCGATTCGAGCAAACGTGCACTGGCAACTCATATGTAAATCCTCTACCTTCCTACAAATTTGCTGTCACCACTTTATAAATCTTGGCCTCTATATTTCTAATTTTGAAATTCTTTACCAGGTCACATGACAATTCCGTTCCACATGTTCAGCCAGTAGAGAATTCTCGGTTTTGTGCTCTCCAAAAATCATTACACGCCTATTCAACACGGACAACAGAAACTATTATGTGCCAATCTATCAGAACATGCTTAAATACTATCACCGAGGGATATAACTTCTACAATTAATACAACTGAGAGATGGGCTTTGGCGTCCGGTATGGAAAGAGTTGGAAGAATTCTAAGAAAATTCATGCAATGCAAGAATTCAGCTGCCTATGTGGAGTATGTGAATCTGGCGCCGCAGAACCCGAGGGGACGTGCCTGGGAGGTGGATTATGCGGTGTGAGAGGGGGAGGATGGAGTGTGACGGGGAGTGAGGTCAACCCGGCGTATGGAGACCAGGGACCGCTAACCCAAACTCATATAGAGACACACAAATAGATATGGTATAATTGCAGTTGGGCCGGATTTTTTTATAGGACAATTATGCTCTTGGGCTTTAAGATGACCCAACGCTTCAACCGTTGGATCACCCAGATAATACACCCCCATTTGTGTACTATACTAGTAGAAATGTCCGTGCGTTGCACCGGGCGAAAAAGAAACACAATATGCTTCATGTGTCATTACCACCATTTTTATATTAAATTTTAATAAACATCAATAATAAAGTTAAACTGATTAGTCCTTTTTGTAGCATGAAGTTCTTTTTTGTGGGTATAAATTTGTATAGTAAATATGCCCGTGCGTTGCAACGGGAGAAATAAAATCCCTGGCGTAATAATAACTGTTTAAGACACTCCATGTGTACATGCCGATCATTTCAATATAGTGAAGCACTAATAGCATAAGCAGTGAAAGCTTAATTTACAATTCAACTTTAATAGTGCAAAAATAGTTACAAAGACATGCATTATTTCATACATAGATTTATAGCTATAGAGTATCTACTGCTAGTGTCGATTTTCTACCTTGTTAGTTGTAGTCTTTGTGCACAAAATAAGAGAGTTTTTTACTATACGAAATCTCATTGATGACATTTTCAACAAAATTTCTGCATTTTCAAACTTTATTATGCTGGTACAATTTTAAATTAAGGAAATCTAAGGAAGATAATAATTATTTTAGGTCACCTCATATTCATATTTCTTAGAGATATTCAAAGTTTATTTTGTCATTGTGAGTTCATTTAATTTTCTGACACAAAGTCTAATTTTTTACATGATCTTGGTTGGGCATTGTACGCGAAATAGGATTATCTTTGTGGCAAAACAAACACTCACATGTGTAGTTAGTTTTTTCATTAAGAGCATGAGCGTCCTGTGCGTACATGTACATCTATATTTTCTTTTCTCGCCAATAAAATGTACATCTACATATTTTTGTGGGTCGCCCTCATGCAGCTAGCTGCAGTCTTCATCAGGTACCATGACCATTGTCTTCATCAGGGAAGACCAATCCAATCCACCTCCACGTCTCCGCAGCGCAGTGACCGCATGCCACAGCTCCTCCCACGTCTCGAGAAGCCGACCAGCAGCGCTTGCCGCGCCCTTCCGTCAGGTTGCAAGATGGATAGGTCATCCCGCCGCTCCGCCATTAAACAAAAAAGCCCGCAAAGCTGCCACTGGGCTTACTGCATCATCACAAACGGGTTTGAGCAGACACGCCGCATTGTCCGGCGGGCATCGCAGCATCTCGCGTATGCCGCGTCGAATGAAAATACAGAGTAACTCGTACTACCAGCCTACTCTCTTTGATCGGGAGAATTTACAAGCAGCTACCAAGGAAACTCTTCCGTCACCGATTCAACTTATTGCATGGAGTTAAACCCGTATACAGCACTGGCCGTTGATGTCTTGTCAGGCGCCAGCACATCCCCTGTGGCCCTGTCCATCCTCAACAGGGTCACATACCACTACCAGATTCAGATGGCCACCATGTACGGCTTCGCCGACGCCGGCTCCACCATCGTCGAGAAGGCCCGCACGGCTGTGCTCGCACAATACTGCGCCATTGCCAGCCAGCTCCGCAAGTGTCCCGGCAACGCGCCGGTGTGGGGTCCTGAACAACCGTAGCGTGCGTGCGCTCCTCCGGTCCTGAACAAAGTCCGCGGCTGTCCGCAGCATGGAAGGAGGGAAGCTGGTGCCTGGTGGCAGACTGTGCTCCTGGTACGTGAAGAAAACGGCAAGCGCGAGTTCCTCTGCTCTGCGTTGTGCTCATCGCCAGCAACACCAGCGTCCAGCACCCAGTCGACTATCGAATCCCGCCATCCGCCGCGTCCGGAGCTGGCCTCCACTCCGGATCTGCCGTCCCCATCAACACAAGCCGCCGCACCCTCCTGGTCGCCAGTGCCGATATACAACCGCCACCGACATAGTCTCCCTCGACCCCTGCTTCGATCACAGCCCCGGCCCCTTCCTGCCTGCCTCTATGTGGTGTGTTCGTCGCCGGCAGCATAAGCACCCCGCTGACCGTTGAATTCCGCCATCCGTGGCGTCCGGATTGGCCCCTCCCTGCCTCTATGTGGCATTTTCTTTCTTTTCCGAATGGGTTTTATTGGGTCTCTCTTGGCTGATTTTATTTAAAGAAGCGATATATAGAACTAATAGAAATCGAATCTCATGCCGTCATAGTGCCAATATAGTGCGGCTGGCTACTTCCACATATATGGAAGCCGAAGTTTGGAGTTTGATTCACAATTGGATTGGATTAGTTTTTTTTTCCCGCCCTGATGGTGCCAGGAGCCGACCATCAGAAATCGTTTTCCCATCTTGACGATGTGGCCAGGTGGCGTGTGGAACTTCAGGTTGAGGCCCAGCCGGTTGACTATCTTGACTAAATTTTCTGAGCGCACGAACAACAAATACAAATTCCATGAAAATAGTACCACCTCGTTTATATTACGATTTTGTCTATACGAATCGTAAAAGCGTATTATAACTGGGCGGAAGCGTATTATGACGGTGAACCCACGGAGTCAATCCGTGCTTTATTATTATAGGGATAGGGATAGATATAATGCACCGTAAATTTCCCTTTTTAAAATGTAAAATACCATTTGCGAAACTTTTTGTGGAATTCACCCTAAATGGTATAACTTTACATGGTAGGGTTGACAAAATATTTTTCAGTTACTTTATCCATGGCAGTAGCTTCTCTGTACAGTTCCAGCGCTTCCTCCATTGTATTGGCGTTTGATAAATGCCACAATCTTCTCTTGGGGTGAGGATGATCAGCTTCCAGGATCTCTCTCCGTAGAGTATAATCTCCTACGATCTCGGTTGCCTTCCCAATGAATGCAAGGGCATTGAGTGGATGGAAACCAGCAGCACCAAGTAGTAAGGTTCCAATGCGATCTGCCTCTATCTCCTTACTACGTACATAAGAGACAATCATGAAGAGATTCTAATTAACATGAGATACTTGCATGTGCTTCATATTAAACAAAGTAAGAAATTTCACTCTGCAAAAGAGTTCCCATGGGGGGGGGGGGGGGGGGGGGGGGGTGTGTTACCATACTAGTAAGGCTGAACTCACGAAGTTCGATGTGGTGAGGGTCGGCTTAATTACCATACTAGTAAGGCTAATACGGTATTTAGATTAAAAATACATGAAATATACGATACAAAAATTATATCACTAGAAACTCTTATCAAATACGAATCTAACTGTATGCTTTGTGTAACACATATGTCATATACTTGGTCAATGCTTACAAATTTGACCCGAGACAAAAGTAATATACAAAGTAAATAAAAACAGAGAGAGTATTTCACATGAAAACAAGGATTGGCCACAGATCAGTCATTTTACAAACATATCATTATGTATTAAATCATCAATATGAACAATTAATGTGACATCTATCTAGAAGAAAAAAAAGTGAAGCGGCTATTATACATACCGATGTAAGAACCTCCGACGAAGGATTGCCGGTAACCACAGCCTGCTCATGATATCCGCCTGGTGCCTTGCAATGAGGTGCCCAACCTAAGCAAAAATGAGCGACAACAACGTACGTCGTTAGATTGAATCCACTTGCTAGGAAGTAGGAACGCCCTAACCCAGCATTGCACTACGTATTAGTACATAGCCTTAAACCCTAGGGTACGTACCTCATGTGCAAGAGCGAAGGCGATCTCGCCGTCGGTCTTATACCAGTCAAGCAGTCCGGTGAAGACTATAATCTTGCCACCGGGCGCGGACCCTGCAGTGGCGTTATCATGCCTGGCGAGTACCAGCTCCCAGCTGCCGTTGAGGCCATGGAGGTGCCTCGTGTGTGGCTGCGGTGCCCACGGCGTGTTTCCTTTCCGAGTAACACGGAGCATGGGGGCGTCGCGGCTGTTGTAGACGCCCAGGCCACGGTTGGCGGCGTGGATGATTCTCTCGGCGATGCGACGGACGCGGACGCTATCCGGATGGCATGGGTCGACCGTCTTATGCCTGTGCTTGGCCATCTCCTCGGCGAAAAGGGACTCGCCGAGGTCGCGCTCCTCCTTGGGAGACAGGACGACCAGGTGGGAGCGGTTGGTGCAGGGCACGACCTCGCGGTCGCATGTGGCCATCACCGCGGCGCTCAAGCCGATCGCCGTCGCCGCGGCGACCTTCCAAGGGTCGTGGTACCAACGGAACTGCCGACGAAGCACAGTCGACGCTGGGTGACGGAGTAGAGCAGGCGTGACGCGGGAGGCAGAAGAGTACCAGCGAAGCAGGCGCTGCGGGGCGGCCGGAGCTCTGCAGCGGCGGAGCATCTGGGAGAGCGAGCACCACAAACGGCTCATGGTCGGTCGATAATACCTGGTTCTTATGGGAATTTGCAGGCGGTTCTATCGATCGAGTAGGAGGCTCTTCGCCTTTCGTGTTTGAAAGTAGTTTAGTCTGGTCGATCCTAGCTACGTACTTATATTATACTACTATATATAACAGGCTAACGGTGTGGCCTGTCGCGACTCGGAGCCCGGTGGGTGGGTGGCTGGACGAGTCGGACTGCCCGGCGGCCCGGCCGTATCCAGACGTTGTTCTCGTCATCGCAACAATGATAGTGTTGCAGAAATACTTTACCATAAATACTATGTTGCAGAAATCATTTGCAATATAGATGATCTTGTAGATTTTTTTCCTTCATTATTTTTTGCAACATGGGTGCTGTTGCGGGAAAAATTTGCAACACAAACAATGTTGCAGAGAATAT
Source organism: Triticum urartu (assembly GCF_056163025.1). NCBI lineage: Eukaryota > Viridiplantae > Streptophyta > Magnoliopsida > Poales > Poaceae > Triticum > Triticum urartu. The sequence continues at coordinate 24,551,157 of NC_141877.1, read as the reverse complement.
TTGAGTTTTTTTCATCTTTATCTTTTGCAACATGACTGTTGTTGCGGAAGAAATTTTTGCAACACACATAATGTTACAGAAGAGAGACACAAGGGACACTCATACCCGCGTCACACAGAGAAGACGACACATCACTCGCATGCGATCCACCGGCTGAAGGTAAGCATTTCCCAAATAAAAAATACATCTATAGGTCGTATCAAATAGTGGTCGATCGGGGCCTGCGCTAGCTAGCTCAAACCGAAATGTGGCCTAGCTCTTGCTCTATGTTTTCCGACAGAAACGCAGCACTGCTACAAGGGAAGAAAACGGACGAAATTTCCAAAATTTCAAAGGTGAACGAAATATTTGTGGTACGTGCTGGAAAATTTAGCATTTTTTGATTAATCTATTCCACGAGTAGATAATAAATATGACAATCATAGTATGAAACTCATACCGATACCCAAACATGTGAGCATGTATAGTACATAGAACCGAAACATCTATGAACACAATATATACGGCTAGCACATGAACGGGCAAAGAGGGGACTGACAAGTCATACCCTCTGGTTGGCTAGGCCAACACGGTGGCAGTAGTATCCTCAGCGTCGTCCATGGCCTCTTTCTTGGCGGCTTCATCGTCGGCCATGGGGTCAATGCAATGGAAGTAGTCGAAGCACATGAGGACGGAGACGGAGAGATATAAGGAGCAGTCGTGCGGAGAGGCTCCCCAAAACCTTATTGCCCTTCTCTCGGGTAAGATCTCAAAGGACGGGGTTCCGAAGGCAGCTGCTCTCCGACGAACCGTGCACATGGTGGCCGGGATGGGATCGCCGGAGGCGGCATAGTGAGAGGAACAATAGATAACAGTTAGGGTTGCGCGAGGAGGGAACGAGTGTGTCTTTCGGCCGCACTAGCCAACTCTATGAAGAGCCCATGGTCTAACGTCTCGGACGGTGACACTTCAGTTAGTGACTCGTTAATTAATTTGAGATTAATTTACCAGTCCCAATGTGGTGGCACTTTAGCGCCGGTTCGTGCTGAACCGGTACTAAAGGGGGGGCCTTTAGTGACCACCCTTTAGTGCTGGTTATGGAACCGGCACTAAAGGCCCTTACGAACCGGCGCTAAAGCTCCGTTTTCTACTAGTGGAGGCGAGGCGGGCATGTGTGGGGAATTTTTCCCATTGAAACTTTTTACTTTTTGACAGTATGTTGGTATATTAGGTCTGCACATGACAATCTAAGCAAAGGATACATGAGAGCATGGTATATAACAGGATAAGCATGCAACTCATAAGATACCAAAGTACTAGATAGACATAGATAATGATAAGATAAAGATAGGGTAGCATATGTCTCACACCATATGTCTGGAACTTAGGTCTCACTGGCACAAAACCAAACAAAGCAAACGGCGAGAAAACACAACGACACCACAAACCACAAAGACACACTCGCAACAGCAACAACACAAATCCCTAAACTCTCTCCCCCTTTGGCATCGAGACACCAAAAGGGCAAAGAGCGTTACTACGGCTCCAGGTGATAGCAAGCTGAGGATCTCGAACATCATATCCCAGCGGGATCGTCTGCACCTCCATCATTGGTCGGAAACTGCTCTGTGTTTGAATCGGTCCACGGGCAATGCTGCTGAACCCACTCCTCCTCATCAGCGATCCTCTCCTCAGATCCGTTGTTAACAGTGGCACCCAACTGGCGCATGAGCTCCTTGTGACGTCTGCGGGCCTTCTTCTCAAAGACATGAGACATGTACTGGCCATGAGACTCCATGCAGAAAAGTTTCTTCATCTTGCGCTTAATCCTTTTAGCCCATGAGGGCTCCACACCGGAGGGCTCATAGTCCTCATCCTTGTCGGCCCCAGCCTCGTCCTCGGACTCCATGTCAGCCTCAGAAGGTGGATCATCAGATCGAGGGGCCTGGGTGCCCCAGTTGTCCTTCTTCCTTAGACGCTTGATATCATGAGAAATCAACTCTCCAGTTTCCAGCGCAGTCCTGGGATAGTGATGTGCCCAGGCCTTCTCAATGAGCCGCATGATGAAAGGACAATAGATCGGGCACTTGCGCTCAGAAACGGAAGAAAGAAGTTCAGACCACATAACATGACAAATGTCCAGGGACTCTCCAGTGTTTGCTTCCTTCTCATGCTGGCAGAAGAGAAGCATGTCCACGAGATAGGAGTGGACCATATCCAGATTCCCAATGCGCGGGAAAAGAGTCTCTCGGAAGACACGGTGAAGGATGTCCAGATAGGTAGACAGCTCATAGGTTACCTTCTTTGTCTTGGGGTTAACCTTCTTAGAACAGTAGGGCCAGAGGGCTTGCTTGTGAGTGGAGGTGACATTGCGGTGAGGACGGAAGCCGACTGGATTCTCAAGCCCGTGATCTTCCACCCCAAGTAACTCCATGAAGGCCTTCCACATGACAGTGAGCAACTTGCCATTTGTCATCCAAGTCAGAGTCCTTTCTGCATCAGTTCCAAGATGGACAGTGGCATAGAATTGGCATATGATATCGGCATCAAAGTCCTTGTTGAACTACATGATTCTGAGAATGTTCAACTGAGTGCACATTTGAAGGGCTTCGCCAAAGTACTCAGGGTCCTTTTCCATAGGATCGGTGTCGATGGAACGAACATCAACAAAGTGATTCTTCTTAGCCTTGATCACATCAAAGAAGATGGCGAACTGAAAGCGATTCCAGAACGGGCGGTTGACCAAAGTGGGATCTTGGTCTTCCTCATAGGGGTTGCAGCGACGCTTTGCCCAAAATTCCTTGGTAGTCATCTCAGACACTTTCTTTGCCTTTGGCTTGCTTGCCGATCTCTTCGTGAGATGAGGCGGCGGTGAAGCACTTGAGGTAGCACCCGCTGGCGGCGGTGGAGCACTAGTGGAACCACCTGCTGACTCAGATGTGCGGTAGAACTTTGACGTTGCACGACCGGGGTTGACACGGCGGATCTGCTGCTCAGGATGATCATCACCTAGAACCAAACACACAAGCAAAAGAAACAACACGAAAGAAAGAGCATAAGCCACCAAACAAAACAACAAGGATCAAAACATGGTAGGAAATGATGGAACTAGGCATGGAGAGGTAGTACCGCGACCCAACCACGGCAGTACCGCTTGCGCGGTAGTACCACTCGAGGCGAGGAACGGCGGTTCCCTTACTGCCGTGGACAGATCCAGCACTACCGGAGATGCCAAATTTGAAAATAAGCCTACCAAACTTCAATCCAAAGGGCCTAGAAGCCATCTCCATCCTACTCAAGCCTCGACTTAGCCAAAAGACGAGTAAAACAATGCCTATTGCCCCTAAAAACTAGATGCAAGATCTAGGCAAAGAGAATGGGATCGAAGGCAATACCGGCATCCATGGCTAGAGGACGTGGTGGGGATCGACTCCACCGGAGGAAATGGAGAGGGACGGCACAAGACGGCGGCCGGCCGAGGTCTTCCTACGGCGAGGCGTCGCTGGAGCGACGAAGAAGGCGAGCGAGTGGGGGCGAATGGGTATGGGGGAGAAAACAACTCCCCCTGCCCTGACATAACCCCCCTGCCCGCCCCGCAGCGGTAGTACCGCTGGGGTGCGCGGTAGTACCGCTTGACGCTTATCAGCGGTAGTACCGTGCACGCCGCGTTAGTACCGCTCTGCCGCAAAGAGGACTGGCCAAAAGGCTTAGCTCAAGAAAAAGAGATTGAAACGAAAGCGGGAACTAGCACACACACAAACCGACAAAGACAAACCTCTCCAAGAGAGGGCGGTGACCGAGGCCACCTATGTTTGAGTCCAAAGGTATGGCGCTGCGAAGATTTTAACCTTGGGCCCATGACCAACACTCATCTTTGAAGCACAAGTACCATAAAAATGGCTAATGTGGAAGAGTTTTATTAGTTTATGCATTATGGGGGAGGGAAAGTTCATTGAGAGAACAACAGTCCCCTATGTCCATGCCTACACCTAAACTAGACAACAAGTTGAGTGTGGTGGGGAGTGCAAGGGTTCAAGTCACATTGCTTGAATCAATGATATTTAGCTCATGCCTTAACTCGCGAAATCTTGCTCCATCCAAAGGCTTCGTGAAAATATATGCAAGGTTATCAAGAGTGTTGACATAGTTGAGCTCGATCTCCCCTCGCCTAATATGATCCCGGATGAAGTGATACCGAATCTCAATATGCTTTGTCTTGAAGTGTTGCACTGGGTTGAGAGAGATCTTGATGGCACTTTCATTGTCACACCAAAGAGGCACTTCGTCACAAATGACACCGTAATCTTTTAAAGTTTGCCTCATCCATAGAAGTTGTGCACAACAACTACCGGCAGCCACATACTCCACTTTCGTGGACGAGAGAGATACGCAACTTTGCTTCTTGGAAGACCAACTCACCAAAGAGCAACCAAGAAATTGGCACCCTACGGAAGTGGACTTCCTATCTACTTTGTCTCCCGCCCAATCCGAGTCCGAATAACCTACAAGCTTGAAGTTTGCTCCCCTTGGGTACCATAAGCCAAAGTTTGGGGTATGAGCCAAATATCGGAAGATTCACTTGACCGCCACAAATTGACTTTCCTTAGGTGCGGCTTGAAACCGTGCACAAATTCCCACACTCAACATGATATCCGGTCTAGATGCACAAAGGTAAAGCAAGGAGCCAATCATGGAGCGATATACCCTTTGATCCACCACTTTACCATTGGGATCAATGTCAAGTTGGCACCTGGTGGGCATGGGAGTGGAAGCCGGCTTGACATCACTTAGCTTGAATCTCTTGAGCATGTCTTTAGTGTATTTGGCTTGGTTGGTGAAGGTTCCTTCTCTCCTTTGCCTCACTTCGAACCCGAGAAAGAACTTCAACTCTCCCATGGAAGACATCTCAAACTTTGAGGTCATGAGAGCGGCAAATTCCTCATTGAAAGCTTTGTTAGGGGAACCAAAGATAATATCATCAACATATAATTGGCACAAAAACAACTCCCCTTTGACCTTCTTAGTAAAAAGAGTGGGGTCGATTAGCCCAACTTCAAAACCACGGTCTTGTAACAACTCGGTAAGGTGGTCATACCACGCACATGGGGCTTGTTTAAGGCCATAGAGGGTCTTATCGAGTTGATACACATGATCGGGAAAGTAGGGATCCTCGAACCCGGGGGGTTGCTTGACATATACCAATTCATTAATCGGACCATTAAGGGAAGCACTCTTCACATCCATTTGTTGTAACTAAAAGTTATGATGAGAAGCATATGCAATCAACATGCGAATGGATTCAAGACGAGCAACGGGGGCAAAGGTTTCACCGTAGTTAATACCCTCAACTTGGGAGTAGCCTTGTGCTACCAAACAAACCTTGTTGTGAATGATAATCCCATGAGCATCTTGCTTGTTCTTGAATATCCATGGTTCCAATGACATTGTGGTTCTCCATTGGCCTTGGCACCAATCTCCACACTTTGTTGCGTTTGAAGTTGTTGAGTTCTTCATGCATGGCATTGAGCCAATCCGGATCTTCAAGCACCTCATAGACCTTTTGGGGTTCACTACAAGACACCAACTCATGATGTTCACAATAGTTTGCTGATTGTCTACGAGTGCTTACCCCCTTTCTTAAGCTTACAAGCACATTTGTCATGAGATGATCCTTGGTGGAGAGCTTGGAAGCAATCTTAGCGGCATGATGCTCCAATTCCTCCTCGGGGGTGAGACGTGGAGTGGTCACTTGATCATCTTGAGTGCCGTCTTATGCTTGTTCTTGATCTCGAGGAAGCTCTTGATCTTGAACTTGCTCAGAGGAGAGAACTTGGCCTTGGGCATCACTTGATGTAACAACACCATCTTGAGATTGACCTTGCCCTTGGTCTTGTTCTTGAGGTTGAGGGCCTTCACTTTGTTCTTCGGAAGCGTGTGGGTCTTGGGTTGGTGAAGGTTCCACTTGAGTGGAACATTGTCCTTCTCCTTCGGCCACAAGGGGTTCCTCAATGGGTAGGATATGACCAACACCCATTCTTCTTATGGCTTGGGGAGGAATTTCATCACCTACACCACAAGTACCACTTTGCTCCACTTGGGAGCCGTTATTCTCATCAAACTCCACATTACACGTTTCCTCAATAAGTCCCGTGGACTTATTGAGAACACGGTAAACATGAGAGTTTGTAGCATAACCAACAAATATGCCCTCATAAGCTCTAGCCTCAAATTTAGACAAACAAACACCTTTCTTGAGAATGAAACACTTAGACCCAAACACTCGGAAGTACTTGAGGTTGGGCTTGTTATCGGTGAGTATCTCATATGTAGTCTTGTTCAAGCCTTTGCGGAGGTAGAGCCGATTAGATGCATGGCACGCGGTGTTGATGGCTTCGGCCCAAAAGTTGTAGGGAGACTTGAACTCCGCCATCATGGTCCTTGCGCATCCATCAACGTCCGGTTCTCCCTCTCCGCTACACCATTTTGTTGAGGGGTATAAGGTGCGGAATATTGATGCTTGATTCCCTCATCACTCAAAAACTCATCCAAGGTGTAGTTCTTGAACTCGGAGCCCTTGTCACTTCTTATAGTCAAGATCTTTGTATTGTGTTGTCGTTGAGCTTCATTTGCAAAGTCGATGACGGTTTGTTGGGTCTTGCTCTTCCTCTTGAAGAAATATACCCAAGTGTATCTTGAATAGTCATCCACGATCACCAAGCAATACTTTCTACCACCACTACTATCAAAGTATGGAGGCCCGAAGAGATCCAAATGAAGGAGCTCCAAAGGCCTCTTCAAGTAGATGATAGTCGTGGGAGGGTGAGCCTTCTCATGTAGCTTTCCTTCGATACAAGAACTGCAAGCACGATCTTTGGAAAAACTAACATTTGTTAGTCCACGGACATGGTCCCCCTTGAGAATACTTTGCAAAGATCTCATATTGACGTGGGCTAAACGTCGATGCCAAAGCCATCCCACGTCAACCTTAGCCATTAGGCATGTCGCGGTCTTAGTGGGTCGCTCTGAAAAGTTAATCACATAGAGACCGTTCTCGACATTCCCAACAAAGGCTACTTTAAGAGTCTTGCTCCACAAGAGGGCCATGGTATCAATATCAAAGAAAGTGGCAAAGCCCATAAGTGCTAGTTGACGAACGGAATGTAAATTGTATGCAAGGGACTCAACAAGCATGACCTTCTCGGTCGTAAGATCATGAGAAATGACAACTTTGCCAAGTCCCAATACCTTAGAGGACGAGGCGTCACCCGACTCGACGTTGGTGGGCATGGATGGAATCTTTTGCACGTCCACCACCAAGTCCTTGCTTTCGGTCATATGATTAGTAGCTCCACTATCGAGAAACCATGATCCCCCACCGGAAGCAAACACCTACAAGAGATCAATGCTTGGTTTTAGGTACCCATTTTGTAATGGGTCCTTTGATGTTAGTCACAAGGGTCTGAGGAACCCAAATAGACCATGCAATGTACTCATAAGGAGAACCAACGAATTTGGCATAAACATGCCCATCTCTAGCACGACACAACACATAAGAAAGGTTAAAGTTGCCGGCTTTGTTGGGAATGGAAGCGTTGCCTTTCTTGGCATCACTACCCCTCACGGAGTTCTTCTCCTTCTCCTTAGTAGCACCCTCTCCCTCCTTCACAAAAGTTTGCTTGAGAGGAGGAGGTCGTTTGGGCTTGTCATTCTTCTTCTTGTCCTTGGACTTAGGCACGTACCCAATCCCTTCCTTGGCCACAACTCCCTTTTGGTTGGTCAAAAGGTCGTTGACATTCTTCTCGCCTTGTATGCAAGACACAAGACCTTTCTCAAGTTGCACCTTTAGCTTAGCGTTCTCCTCAACAAGATGCACATGCTCACAACATGGGTTAGTAGCATTTGCGTTATCAATTAACATCATACGAGGAAAAGTGGCTTTCTCCTTGGTTAGCTTTACTTGAAGTTGATCATGAGACTCTTTGAGGCTAGCATGAGCACCCTTCAAGACCTTGTGAGCCTTGTCAAGTACATCAAACTCCTCTTTGAGTCTAGCAAGATCAACCCCAAGCTTGGCCATCTCGGAGTTTAGCACACGGGAGACAACAAGAGCACGATCAAAATCTTTTTTTAACTTAGCATGATCAACGTTGTGTGACTCCTCAAGAGCCAAACGAAGACCACGCTCTTCCTCAAGAGCATTGGAAAAATCCGAAATCTCATCGGCATAGTCATGACTATGCCCCTCCATCTTGGAGATAGTATATTCGTGAGCCTCGATCATGTCATTGGCTTCACCAAGTTGTTCCAAGAGAGCAACAAAATGGTTCTTGGATTTACCCCTGAGTTTATTTATACCCATAAAGGACTCAAACTCATTTTCCTCCACATTGGATCCCTCATATTCATCAATGCAATCCGTCAAGGAAAGATTATTAATGATGGTAGTTTTGAATTTAGGGGTTACCTTGTTGGTGGAATTAGCCATCAGACACTTGGCAGTGATGTTCTCATTGGGTGAGTCGAAGAGAGACACTCGTGGAGTTTTTGCAATGGCAACGGAGGCCATGGCAACCGACTCACCATCTTCATCATCATCATCATCCTCAGGGTACTCTTCTTGAAGCACCAACGCCTTGTGAAGGGTCTTCTTGGTGAAGTTGCTCTTGTTGGGGAAAGACTTGGCTTTGTCCTTTCGGATGAGCTTGCCACCATTGTCTTCCCTCTTCTCATACGGACACTCCGCAAAAAAATGGCTCACATTGCCACAATTGTAGAAATTCCTCACACTTTGCTTGCTCTTCGTGCCACTTGAGTTGTTCTTGTTGAAGTTTGGCCTTGAGTTCTTCTTGCTCCAAAATTTCCTTGAAGCAAGTGCCATGTGTTCATGATAGGCATACTTTGTATCTTCAGGGTTGCTTTCCTCTTCTTCCTCTTCTTCTTCTTCTTCTTCTTCTTCTTCTTCTTCTTCTTCTTATTATTATTATTATTATTATTATTATTATTATTATTATTATTATTATTAGTCTTATTATTCTTCAACACAAACCTTGGCCTTCAATGCAAGGTTGGGCTTCTTTGCCCTTTGAGAGCGAAGCACCGCATTGTCGGCGGTCTTGTCCAAGATGTTCATAGCCACAAACTCATCCAACACTTCACTTGAGGTTAAGATGTGGAAGTCTGGCCTTTGACGAATGACGGAGGACATGGCCTTCTAGTAAGGCATCATTGCCTTGAGGAATTTGCGCTTGATCCAATTGTCATCTGTGTCCTTGCTCCCATGATCTCGGAGTGAGACCGCGAGTTTGGTTACTCTCCGATAAAGCTCACGAGGTTCTTCATCTTCTTTCATAGCAAACTCATCGGCTTCATCTGGCACTACTTTATAGTTGGAGCGTTGAATGCTTGCGCTTCCCCGGTAAAGAGAGACAACACAAATCCATGCATCTTTGGCCAAGGTGAATGGCCAAAGATGAGGTAGATCTTCGGGTGGAATAGCACCTTGGATGATGAAGAGATCATTCTCATTGAATTGATTATCCATGGCTTCTTGAGGAGTGAAGTTTCTTGGGTCATGCGGATAGAAACCTTCTTCAATGATTCTCCAAAGATTAGTATTCACATGATTTAAATGATGCTTAAAGCGAAGTCCTCATTTTTCACAATCTTAGGGGGAGGTCCGGCATGATTCAAATGAGTGGAAGGAATCGGTCCACCATAAACAAGTGGTGGTTCCACATGGGCAAAGATGTCGGTGCCATTTTTACCACTAGAAGAAGGAGCCTTTTCACTAGTAGCTTTCCCCTTGTCAGAGTTAGCATCTGTCACCTTGTCAGTGGGATCACCCACTTTCAATGGTGTGGTGGATAGTTTAAGCCCTTCAATGAATTTAGTAAACATGCTTTCGACCTTGGTCGTCATTGAGGTTTTCAATGTCTCCAAGGCTACATTGAATTCCTCACAGGAGACCGAGGTTCCCCCATCACCCGTAGACGAGATCGGATTCACACCGGAGTGCTCCTCCACACCGTCTACGGTGTCAACCATACTCTTCGGACGGAGAAGTCCTTAGTAAAGAGATGAGGCTCTGATACCGATTGATAGGATCGATATGGTTGACTAGAGGGGGGTGAATAGGCAACTAACAATTTTTAGCTTTTCTTTACCAAATTAAACTTTGCATCAAAGTAGGTTGTCTAGATGTGCAACAAGGTGAGCAACCTATATGATGCAACAACAACGAGCACACAAGCAAACAAGAGACGTAACACTAATAAGCTTGCACAAGTAAAGGTAAGAGATAACCAAGAGTGGACCCGGTGAAGACGAGGATGTGTTACCAAAGTTCCTTCCTTTTGAGGGGAAGTACGTCTCCGTTGGAGTGGTGTGGAGGCACAATGCTCCCCAAGAAGCCATTAGGGCCATCGTATTCTCCTCACACCCTCACACAATGCGAGATGCTGTGATTCCACTATTGGTGCCCTTGGAGACGGCGACCGGACCTTTACAAACAAGGTTGGGGAAATCTCCACAACTTAATTGAAGGCTACTAACAACACCATGAAGCTTCACCACAATGGACTATGGCCCCGTGGTGACCTCAACCGTCTAGGGTGCTCAAACACCCAAGAGTAACAAGATCCGCTAGGGATTGGTGGGGGAATCAAATTTCTCTTGGTGGAAGTGTAGATCGGGGCCTTCTCAACCAATCCCGAGCAAATCAACAAGTTTGATTGGTTAGGGGAGAGATCGGGCGAAAATGGAGCTTAGAGCATTAATGGAGCTTTTGGGGGAAGAGGTAAGTCAACGAAGAAGAAGAGGACCCCCTTTTATAGAAGGGGATCCCATCCAACCGTTACCCCCAAAAACATCCCCGCACAAGGCGGTACTACCGCAGGAGGCAGCGGTACTATCGCTGGACCCAACGGTACTACCGCTCCCCCTTGCGGTACTACCGCCCAGCCTGGGAGGGCTCTAAGAGAGAGCAGGAAACGTGCCCAGCGCGGTACTGCCGCAGTGGTAGGGTGGTACTACCGCCCACGAGCGGTCCTGCCGCAACTACCACCGCTGCACAGCGCCGCTCAACCCGACACGAGATGTGACCCCCTTGAGTCGACGCGGTAGTAGCCTGGTACCGCAGCGGTACTGCGGCTGACAACCACAAGCGGTACTACCGCTGGGTACCGCTATACTACCGCTCGGACAGAAAACAACACAACTGCAGAGGGAACGAGCTCTCTAGACGAAGCGGAAAAGCTCGGAGGGTGAGGAAAGGATGTGTACGTGTTGATTCCACCCAAGCCTTACTAAAGCGGACCTCCTCTTGATAGTACGGTGACTCTTAAGAAACTAGTCCACCAAACAAGAAACGAAAGAGCTACACCATCTTGAATAACACTCCGGGGGGAAAGAAACCATCTCGTGCCAAAGGGTGAATCTCTGAAATGCTCAAAGCACATGATTAGTCCGCAAACATGTTGTCATCAATCACCAAAACTACATCGAGAGAGATATGCCTTAACAACCACAGCCTTTCCCCTTCCCCGTCGCCCACGAAGAGGAAAAAAGGATGTGTGTTCTCCTGAAACGTAGCAATCCAGGATACTGGCCCAAAGCGGGTTAGAGTGCGTCAACATCGATGTTGAGGGACACAAACATCGATGTTGAGAAAACAAAACAAAAGATGGTTTGTTGAGGGAGCACTATTTTTGAGATGTCCTTATTGGTGCCTTCAGCGCTCTTTCCTTAACTGGTGGTTGTGCACCATCTAAGCGGGCCGGCAGCCCATAGTGGTCAATCCCGCGCTCTTGTTGCTCATCTGGCATCGATGACCACAAGGAAAACACGTTTTGATGCACCGATTACCACGACTAGCCAGGCCTTTTATCTACTACTATAAAAGACTCAGTTGGTGATGATGGTGTGTCTGTCATCCGTCTTTTCTAACCATTAGATATGCATCTAACGGCTGTGAAGTCAGTTGTGGCATTTTTGCAATAATACCCCACTTCTCTGCTCCAATTTGCAGAAAACCCCTTAGTATCTTGAAACCAACCACATCCCTCCCTCACTTCATCAAAACAATCCCAGGAATATATTTTGAGTGAAACACAATATATTTTTAGTGATATATATGTATACGAAAACTAGAGTGTTTTTCTTTCAAGTTTGTGAACATATATTATTCTACTTTGGATCCGTTGCAAACGCACGAGCACATTGCTAGTTTTATTTCTATTTTCCTTTTTCTTTTTGTCCTTTCTTTCCTCTTTCTTTTTCTTGTTTCAAATTTAATTATCTTTTTCCTCTTTTTTCATTTTTGTTAATTTTACTCGTATTTGAAAAAAAATCATAATTTCAGAAAATGTTCAAATATAAAGAAATTGGTCCTTTAAAAAAGGGAATTTCAAAAGAAAAATTGTGTGCCAAAATATCTTAACTTATTGCCAAAAATGTTCCAAATCTTCAAAGTTTTTTCAAATTAAATAAACTGTTCGAATGTTTCTAAAAATATATTTTTTCAATATGTGTGCATATTTTTTTTGCTTTTGGTAAAATGTTAGCATTTTCTAATTCTGTTAAGAATTGCAAAAAATATTCCCAATTGAAAATTTTGTTCACAGATCAAGATTTTTTTTGTGTTTTCATATTTTGTGAGTTCCAAAAAAAATTCACGTTTTCAAGTTTTTCTCAAAATTTCAAGAATTGTCCCTGCTTTTAAGAAATTGTTCAAAGGTTTAAAAATTTCTCCATTAAAAAACATGTTTTTAAAAGGATCAAAAGTTTTAAAATGTACATGTCTTATTTTTAGTTATTTGATTGCGAAAACATGTTCGAGCTTTTGAAAATAATTCACATTTTTTAGAAAGGTTCGTGATTAGAAAATATTCATTATTATTATTATTATTAAATTTCAAAAAATGTATCAGATCTTTTGCCCGTGATAACACTTAATGTTCTGTGATGCCACCATCCCTCATAAGCTTAATTAGCTAGCGACGTGAGGTCAGTAGCAGGATGTGCTGTTGGGCTCACTTGTTTTTAGGAATTTTTACTATCGCATCTGTAAGTGGGCCGGCCCGGTCAAGCTTGCCCTGTGCGTAGCTGCCGCACTGAGCGGGGTATAGGACCTCGCGACCGCGAATGCCAGTTAACAGATGACCATTAACCAAAGCACCTTGACCAAGATCGTTGCCCATAAAAGAAGTTCGCAAATTCAATTTATTTCACAACCATGACGAAATCTTTGCCAATTAGAAATGGTTCACAAAATTGGGAAAGAAAATCATAAAACTTGAAAAAAGATCATGAATTTGACACAAAAAAGTAACGGATTTGAATAAAAGTTCATGAATTTGAAAAAAAATTCACGCATTTGAAAAAATAAGTGATTTTGAAAAGAAATGAAAAAAAATATCACAAGATATGAAAAAATATTCATGATTTAAAAAAAAAACCACGGATTGGCAAAATGATTTTTTAACAAAGAAGAAAAAATAAAAGGCCAAATCATATCACGGATTGGCAAAATGATTTTTTAACAAAGTTTTCAAGTTATATATTTTTTCTTCTAAAAACCGACCATAAGTTTTCTTTAGATCACCATAAGGTTTGTTTAGTTGAGTGTAAGCCATGTCCCATGTGGGCCACACCTTACTTCGTATCAATCATGTTCAGTGGTCACTGTTGATCAGCATGACTCGGTCGAACCTCGAGTCAACCCGGTCCGGCTCGGTGCGCGCTAAAACCTGTGCCGGTGGCCGGTAGGGGCCCATCTCTGGGCCGCAGCCACAACCTCCTCCCTCTCGGCACGTCTCTCTCATGAGATGGATCATGGCCAGAGGAGAGCTTCACTCGTGCCGCCGCCGCATGCCCTTCTCCCCCAGGCGTGCCACCTTGCTCCTTGCCTGTGGGCAAGAACGCCGACGACTTGTCTTATCATTGTTTGTTTTATTGTATATTCTTATTTTCCTTCTTGTTAAAGGGTAATACCACAACCACTAATTCATTCTTTATTAGAAAACTTTATTTTTTTATTTGTGTTAGTTTTTTTTTGTTTTTCTTCTTAAAGGGTAATATCAAAGCCACTAATCTTTCTTAGAAAATTTCATTATTTCAATTTGATTTACTTTCTTAGTTTCTTTTCTCTCTTTTATAATGGTAATATCAATAGTATTAATTCATTGCTTTGTCACAACAACGGTGCCATGGAAAAGGTGGTGTGACGAGAAGAAGAAAGCCTTGGCAGGAGGAGCTGGAGAAGTCCCTATGCACACGAGGTTTATAAAAAGCAGGAGCGAGAAGGGGATTGGAGCGGTGTCTCTTCGTCACAGCAATAGTGCTCACTCCCTTTTTCTTGTTCCGAATGAATATATTTTTCATCATTTTATTTTAACCATGTTCACCATATTTTTCAAGGATGTGACACAATCTTTCATGAGAGCCGATGAAAGAATCTTGGCGAAGGCCAACATTTACGAGGTGCCCCCTCGCGAAAGATATCGGCACTCAGCTGACAAGTGGGCCATGGTTCGGTGACGGTGCTGCTGATGAGACATGGACGAATACGTCATCGACAAGCGAGGCCCGCGCATTGGTTGTCGTAAATTACATTAAGAAAATTGATTTTTGAGAATATATGCCGAGTGCCCTATCTGAACTCTCGGCAAACACACCCCACATCACGAAGCCGCCAAGCGCAAATGGACATGCCATGTGGCATCTATTTGCCGTATTGGCTCTCGGCATATGTGTCTTTTGCCAAAGTCTTGTGTCGTCGCCGTGTTCTTTCTTGCTTACACACGGCAACATCTCTTTGTTGTGCTGTGCGTTTTGTCGAGTGCGGTTCTCTGCATACATCTATTTCTTGAGATTCCGAGGTTTGAATCTTGATGTAGCCCAAAACACTCGACCATATTTTTCAATTTAATGTGTATTAAGAGTAGAAATGTGAAATTCACTTCCTCTTCGTCTCCTTTGCTCTCACGACTTCATCCTCTCTCTCTCTCCACACACACACACCTCATGCTGATGTACCATGCCTGGATACCTTTCTCCCTATCCCTCTACGCAATCATATATATATATCCCGCCCCAGCTCGCGGCGATCCTCGCCGCTAGCACCACGAGCCAGATGGCCGCGTCCACCACCTCGCGCCCTCTGTACCTCGGCTCGTCGCAGTTCGCCCCAGGGTTCTTCCCTCCGCTGCCGTCCTACGCGTCGGCGCCGCTGGTGCCGTTTGGCGCGGTGCCACCCCCGGCCCCATCGGCGCCCCCGGCCTCGCCGTCCCTCGGCCCCCACTCGGTCATGCCCGAGGTCGTGACGCGGCCCATCATCTCCACCGCGGCCGATGTCGTCGCCCCTGCTGGATCCCCGGTCGCCGACGGCCCGGGCAATGGTCCCTATCAGGTCACGCACCTCATCACGGTGCGCCTCACGCGGGATAATTACATGTATTGGCGGGCGCAGATCCTACCGCTCCTTCGCAACCGTCATCTCGAAGGCTACATCGACGGGAGCCACCCGTGCCCGCCCCGCCTCGTCCCTGCGGTCATGGCCACCGGAGCCTGGGTCTCGCTTCAAGAGGGATTTCCTTGGCATCGGCAACGACGGGCGCGATAACGAGAAGCAAGCCGCCATCGCCGAACAGAGTTCCGTTGGCCATCCCGGCGGTACCTATCCCGGCAGAGGCGGGTACACGCCGTCGTATCCGATCGACCCCGCCTGGTACTTCGACACGGGTGCTACCGAGCACATGACCAATGAGGCTGGTCAGCTCCAGATGGCCTTCGCCTTCGTAATGTCCTTCGCGTCCCACTTGTCACTCGTCCATTACTATCTGTTCGTAAGTTTACTTATGATAATGATGTGTTTTGTGAATTTCACCCGTTTCATCTCTTCGTTAAGGATCGAGCCACACGGGAGGTTCTGCTTAGAGGTCGCATCCATCAGGGCCTGTATGCGTTGGAGGCACCATCCCTTCTGGAGGTCTTCAGCGTTGTTCGCACGTCAACGTCCCATTGGCATGCCCGGCTTGGGCATCCTGTGTCTCCCATAGTTAGTCATGTTTTGCATCGACATGAGCTCCCTACGTCATCTAGTTCCAAGAATTTAGCAGTTTGTGATGCTTGTCAATAGGGAAAGAGTCATCAGTTACCGTTTGTGTCTTCATCTCGAGTTGTTACTACTCCATTAGAGCTTGTGTTTTCAGACGTATGGGGTCCTGCCCAAACATCTGTCAGTGGTCATAAATAGTATGTCAGTTTCATTGATGCCTACAGTCGCTTTACGTGGCTTTATCTCCTCAAAAGCAAAGCTGATGTGTTTCATGTGTTTTTACAATTTCAATTGCATGTTAAGAGACTCCTACAGCATAGGATCATTCATGTTCAGTCCGATTGGTGGGGGGGGGGTGAATATCGCAACCTCAATTCTTTCCTTAATAAGCTTGGGATATCTCATCGTGTTTCATGCCCACATACACATCAGCAGAATGGTGCCGTTAAGCGCAAGCACTGCCACATAGTTGAAGCTGGCCTTACACTTCTGGCTCATGCCTCCGTGCCCTTTCGGTTTTGGAGTGATGCTTTTACCACTGCTTGTTTCTTGATTAATCGAACTCCTACTCGAGTATTAAATATGAAGACACCTCTTGAACTGTTGTTTAATGAACTCCCTGACTATACTTTCCTCAAGGTTTTTGGCTGTGCTTGTTGGCTGCACCTTCGGCCCTATAACAGTCGCAAGCTTGAGTTTCGCTCCAAAAAGTGTGTCTTCCTTGGGTATAGTGCTCTTCACAAAGGCTACAAATGTCTCCATGTTCCAATAAATAGAGTCTATATTTCCCGTGATGTCGTGTTCCACGAAAATCTGTTTCCTTTTTCGAATATGCCATCTTCCCCACCGTTGTCATCATCCACTAATATCTCCTTTATTTCGCCTGATCAACTTGAGGATGTTGCATATTCGCCTGTGTTATTACCTAACCACGGTGCATGTACCGAACGTGGCGCTCGCCTCGAGCTCCTTGCCGGACCGGAGTCGCCCGGACCTGCTTCTGAAGACTGCGATGTCGATCGTTGCATGGGACATGCAGTGGGCGTGCGTCCCGAGGCCACCCCCTCAGCTCCGCCTGGCCCAGCCGCTCCGTCGCCCGCGCGGTCATCTTGCTGTGGGCCTCCTATGCCTCCCGCCTCGCCTGCGTGGTCTTCACCGCCCATGTCGTCACCGCCCGCCTCACCTCGGCCGGTCTCACCTGCGCTCGCCTCGTCCATGCCTATTTCGCCTGCATCAGCTTCCCCGCCTGGGCCGGACTTGCCAGCGTCTGTCTCGCATGCGGCCTCGCTGCTCGGGAGCCCGTCTCCTGCACCATCGCCTGCTTCTCCTGACGAGGTAGCTGATGACCCGCCTCCAGCTCCTGTGGTTCTTCGGCCGCATACACGCAGCCGGAGCGGTATTCACCGGCCCAAGGTATGCAATGATGGCACCGTTGCATGGATTGCTGTCTGCTTGGCTCAAGCGCAGTCCGATCCTACTGCGGAACCCCGACACTATCAAGCAGCGATGAGTATTCCTCACTGGCGTGCTGCTATGGACCTCGAGATTCAGGCTCTTCGTCAGAATGGCACCTGGCAGCTGGTCTCCCCGCGTCCAGGTATCAACGTCATTGATTCCAAATGGGTCTTCAAGGTCAAATGACATGCAGATGGTTCTATTGAGCGGTACAAGGCTCGGCTGGTTGCTAAGGGCTTCAAGCAACTGTATGGTCTTGACTACGAAGATACCTTCAGTCCTGTTGTTAAGCCAACCACTATTCGACTGCTTCTGTCACTCGCTTTCACACGAGGTTGGTCCCTTCATCAATTGGATGTTCAGAATGCGTTTCTGCACGGTGTTCTTTAGGAGGAGGTCTACATGCGTCAGCCCCCTGGGTTTGTTGACCCTGATCGTCCTCAACATCTTTGTCGCTTGGTGAAAGCGCTCTATGGTCTCAAACAGGCTCCTCGTGCTTGGCATGCTCGCCTGGGTTCTGCACTTCGTGCTCATGGGTTTGTGCCCTCCACTGCTGATACTTCCCTGTTTATTCTTTAGTGACCGGAAGTCACTAGGTACATTCTGGTCTATATTGATGATATCATCCTTGTCAGCTCCTCTGTTGCGGCGACTAGTCGTTTGGTTCTGGCTCTCAGTTCTGACTTTGCTGTCAAGGATCTGGGCAAACTTCACTATTTTCTTGGCCTGGAGGTCACATATCCACAAGATGGTCTTGCTCTTTCTCAGCAGAAGTACTCTCAGGATCTCTTGCGGCGTGCTGGCATGTTGGAGTGCAAGGCTGCTACTACTCCCATGTCCTCCACTGAGACTATTTCTGCTACTGATGGGACTCTCCTCTCCGCTGATGATGCTACCAAGTACAAAAGCCTTATTGGGGCTCTTCAGTACCTTACCATCACACGGCCTGATATTTTGTATGCAGTTAACCGTGTCTGCCAGTATCTTCATGCCCCTCGAGAGCCTCACTTGACTGCCGTCAAGCATATTCTATGTTATGTTCGCTCCACTGTCTCTTATGGACTTCATCTCCGGTCGGCGCCCTCTAGTGTGCTCTCGGCCTTCAGTGATGCGGACTGGGCTGGTAACCCAGATGACCGGCGATCCACGGGGGGATATGCAGTATTCTCTGGTCCTAATCTGATCGCCTGGAGTGCTCGGAAACAGGCTACAATTTCTCAGAGTAGCACTGAAGCTGAGTACAAGGCGATTGCTGATGCCACTACTGAGCGTATTTGGGTCCAGTCCCTTCTTCGAGAATTGAAGATCTTTCACAGTCAGCCTCCTGTCCTTTGGTGTGACAACATTGGCGCCACATACCTCTCATCAAATCCGGTATTTCATGCCCGAACGAAACACATCGAAGTTGATTATCATTTTGTGAGAGAACGTGTTGCACAGAAGTTCCTGCAGATCAAGTTCATCTCCTCCAAGGATCAACTTGCTGATATCTTCACCAAACCGTTGTCTCTTCCTTTGTTCATAGGCTGTAGACGCAATCTTAACTTACTAAGTACCTCAGGCCACAGTTAAGATTAAGGAAGGGTGTTAGACTGTATATTGTACGACAACTGTATTTGTACCTATATTGTACCTCTTGGTACCCTATATAAAGTGATAGGCCACGCACCAGATGCGTTGAGCCAGTTTACACCAAATTACGGTTTAACAGCTCCTCACATCTCCGGGTTTTTTACACATGCTCCTCACACCTCAGGATTCATTACACACATCGTCCGACCACTACATCACTACATGCCATTGGACTACCAAAATTTGGTATGTTTGGTTATGATGGAGAAGTTCATCCACGGCTGCCCTTGCCCTTCCCGGAGCCCTTGCCGTCCTTCTCGCGGAAGTACCGATCGAAGACGCAGTAGGGATCGTGCTAGATTTGCTCGTCTCCGGAGTTGTCTGACCCGTGGTTGTCGTCCTTCTCCTCCTTGGGTGTCAGTCCGACCAAGGCACAGCCACCGGGGGACATTTTTTCGAAGACGTGGCTCCATTCCTCCTACTGTCTACTATTGTACGTGTTCTATTCCTCGGTTGATCAATTCAGACAGGTATTCTGTCTGCGAACCAAACGAACATGGAAGCACACACAAGCATGCTAATGGGTCGATCTACCAGATCACGTACAAACCAGAGTTTTGATTTTCCGTTTGTGTTTTTTTTTCGCCCCAAGCCGAGATGGCCAAATTTCGGCCATTTCAAAAGTTTCAGTAAAATCTGGACGAAATTGTGAAACCAAATTTGAATTATAGACGGAAATTTCGCTAAAATTTGACATAAATGTGACCAAAATTTGACCGGCTGAAATTATTTAGCAGAAATTAAGGGACTACTTTTGCCCCAGGCCAAGACGGCCGAAATTCGGAGGTAAAATTATTGGGAAGAAAGTAACGGCAACATGAACATGCATGGACCTGTATCTCAAAAACAGGCAAGACAACCACATAATCAGCATGTGTATGTAACTATGTATCTCGTATCTCCAAGGGAAGAATGCTACAGTGCTTGTTAATCGATAATGCGAACACAATACAGTGATCGAAGATATACTCAAAAGAATGTTCGCAACACCGCAGGTATACTAGAACTAGAACTAGAATCCCTAAAACTTTTGGCAAAACAGAAAGCTGCTAGTTCATCACCCGTCGATCATGTCTGTTTCAGCAACCAAACACAAGGAAAAGCTAAGCTTCCGATTATGAGACAGCTCAAAAAGCTGGAGGCGGCGGTGCGGGTGCAGTCTTCCCGATCGTCGACCATCTTCCAGCCGCTGGCCGCTGCTAGTGCCGGGGCACCCCTGCGATAGACATAGCTTCCACACCATTAGGCCGTCTGACAAGAACGCCTAGCAAGAAACCAAGAAACCAACCAAGATTCCAAGATTCGGTTGCGTGACTTACCTCGGAGCACGGGGGGAAGTGGAAGGGCGCCGGCGACGTGGCCGCGCAAGATCAACATCCATGGAGCAGCCCGCGGTCTGGCGGGTCCTCTTGGCACCAAAGAAAGGGCCAGGAGAGAGAGCTGGCGCCGGACAAATGGCGGAAGCTTCCCGGCGACGAGGATCGCCTGGACCTCCTCGTCGTCCTCCTCCTCGTCGTCGTCGTCGTCGGCGGCTGCCCTCTGCGCAGCCGCTGCTCGCCTCCTCACCTCGTCGATGATCAAGAACAGAGAAGCTCCGCAGGCGATGATGGCCGCTGCCATCACCACGTCGACAGCCTCCGCCTTGCGGAGGAGGTTGAGGAGGAGGCGGCGCAAGTCGAACGCCTGCACGACCCGCGCCCGCCGAAGGCGGAGGAGGGGGCGCTGACTCCTGGCCGGCGTCCTGTTGCCCAGGACGAAGTCGAGACACTTCTTGGCGAGCTCCAAACTCTTCTTGTCCAGAAGATTCCTCATGATCGAGAGGGTCCGAGCGGACATGGGGGCGACGGCGGAGGTCGCGGCCGGGCGAGGAGGGAGCTGTGCGGGGAGGAGCAGAGGCAGTGCACGAGGAAGAGGGAGGAGAATAGGCGGGCGGCGAGGGAGGGGCAGGAGGAGGGTGCGCAGCTGCGAGCGCGACGACTCCATTGATCTTCCTGGTTTCTTGGAGTTGGAGGAGGGCGGTGGGGAAGTTTGTGGCACGGATAGAGGAGGAAGGAGGATGGGGATTCAATTTATAGCTCCTTGTTACGGTTCGGGAAGAAGGCTGCCCTGCATTCTGGACGTGCATACATGGCGCCGACGTACGTAACGGAGGGCTGGCATGGCTGACTTGAACCCACGAAAACCACACATTGCGGCCTAGCTACCTATCCTTCCCTCCATGACCCATGAAGGCCTACCCCTCTCCATTTTTCTCATCGCTCCCGAGCACCCTCTCTCCTCACATTACGCAGCCCTCCCTAATGCCCGTCCGCCGGTGCCGGCGACTCCTCCGGTGGTGACCGACCGACCTTCGCGATCTGCGCCTCCCTCTCATCCCCGCCTTCTCCGCCGTCACCAAGGACAACCGTCGGGACGATCGACGTGATCACCATCACCCTGGCCATGCCCCCGCCCGAGACCCTAGTCACCGCCGCCTTTGCTCCAGCTCGCGACCGCCTGTTGTCGCCGCCGCCTTCCTCCCCATGTTCTCCGTCGGCTCCTCCTCGAGCAACCGCCACCCATCTCCGACCTAGGCGCCACCCGTGGACCTCCGGATTCACCCCATTCTTATCTAGCCGTTCTCCATCTACTAGTACTGAAAAGCTTAGTAGTGGCGTGCCAAAAAAGGCATTAAAGCGTCTGGGTGGCACGCCGCTGATAAATGTTACTAGTGGGATGCCTTCCGCACGCTTAGTAACATACTCTCTTCGTTTTTATTTACTCTGCATATTAGAGTTAACTGAAGTCAAACTTTGTAAAGTTTGATCAAATTTATAGAAAACAATACAAATATTACCATAACAACACTATATGATGTGAAAGTATATTCAATAATAAATCTAATGTTATTGATCTGTTATTATATATGTCAATACACTAGTAGAAAAAGGGTCAAACGTGAAGCACATTAGTGCCGGTTTGAATTTGAGCCGGCACTAATGGTACCATTAGTGCCAGTTCGAACGACTATGCATTAATGCCGGTTCGTGTTGAACCTTTAGTACCGGTTCGTGCCACGAACCGGTACTAAAGAGGTGATCGCAGGCTGGCGTCAGGCTGAGGCCCCACGATCACCTTTAGTACCGGTTCGTGGCACAAACCGGTACTAAAGGGCTAACCTTTAGTACCGGTTCGTGGCACAAACCGGTACTAAAGGGCTACCCTTTAGTACCGGTTTGTGCCACGAACCGGTACTAAAGGGGTCTGACCTATAGTACCGGAATGTGACACAAGCCGGCACTATAGGGCAATTTTCAAACTCTACCCCCCCCCCCCACCCCCCACGTGTGTCGCCATTTCAGTTTTTAAAAAAATCAAAAGAAAATGATAAAAACTTCAAAAAATAAAATCCTTCGAGAGGTAGTTATATTACTACATCTACTAGTTAGGAAAATTTGAAAACTTAAATTTGGACATGTTTTGCAAAAAGTGTAGAGAAAATGTAAAACGACTATAACTTTTGCATACGATGTCGGAAAAAACGTATAATATATCAAAAAATTCAGCACGAAAATCCGCATCCGATGGAGACCGCCTACGGCCTATTTGCAATTTTTCAGAATCCTCAAATTCCAAAAGGAAAAAAAGATATGGTCAAATTTCAGTTTTTTTTAAAAAAAATTGTTAAATCTGGTCAAACTACTTATTCAAGAAGTATTAATGTTACTACATAATTATTCAAGAATATTCGTGTTACTAAATAATATTTCAATTTTTTGAATTTTGGTTAAATCTGGTCAAACTATAGTCAAACTGTGGTCAAACTATGGTTAAACTTATTCAAAAAATATTAGTGTTACTAAATAATTATTGTTCTTTTAGAATAATAGTTTCAAACTCAAACAGTGAAATGTGTGACTTCATGCTCAAGCTAAACTCCTGAGGGTTAATAGGATTGGCATCTTACTATTGTTAGGAAAACAACAAGTGCAGACTTGGAAACGAAGGAGAATAGAACCCGAAAGTTAAGCGTGCTCGGGCTGGAGTAGTGAGAGGAATGGGTGACCGGTCGGGAAGTTAGATGATTTGGAATGAGTGATCCACACTTAAGCAGTTAAGAGAGGTGATTAGAGACTAAATCACCAAATAATTCAGAAAAATTAAAAATCGAAAAAAAATCAAGAAAAATTTCCAAAATTTTCAAAAAAATTTCAAAAAAACCTTTAGTACCGGTTGGTAACACCAACTGGTACTAAAGGTCCCCCATACCAGGGCGCGAGCTCACACCACGTGGTGGCACTTTAGCGCCGGTTCATGCCGAACCGATACTAAAAGGGGGGGGCTTTAGTGCCCACCAATTAGTGTCGGTTATGGAACCGGCACTAAAGGCCCTTAGGAACTGGTTTTAAAGCTCCGTTTTCTACTAGTGATATCTTTGTTTATAAACTTTGTCAGAGTTTACAAAGCTTGACTTTGACTAAACCTAATATGCGGACTAAATAAAAACGGAGGGAGTACATAGTAGCGGTGTGCCCAGAATTGCACGTCAGTAATATCTCATCTACTGGTGGTGTGGCCTCATAAACGAACGACAATAGTACCATTATCGATTATTTAAGAAAATAACGATGCATTTCGCTGCCATGACAATGTTTTTCAGCCAAATGACTAGTTTTTGCTGTCATGACAGAATTTTGAGTCGGGCCCAAAATGCTGCCACGACAGCAAAAGTTAGCCAAAAATGTTCCCATGACATCACTTTTTAGTTTAACAGTAGTATATACCATGTCTAAGCAACCACTCTTAAGTTGAACACTTCAAACCGTAACACTAGTACCATATAGCATGTTGAACATTGAGTATAAACAATTGCAAACACATGCATGTTCAATTGCAAACAGAACCATGACTACGAATTCTTCAGCACCAAGAACTATGATGAGTTGGATACATAGTAGTCCACCATGAACTCATCACTAGGTTCATCAAGATGCATGTAGACCCTCCTCGTAGCTTCAAAAGTGTAGGCTTCATCGGGTTCTCTCCAATGAGGGCAACCGAGAAAGGTTCAGTATGCTTCGTTTGTGACAACAACTCTAAAGACCTCACCCTTCATTAACATGGACAGATCAGCCACAGTTTTGGTCCCCTCATCAAATCCAACATTGAGCTTTTGCAGGAATTCACATTGTGCAAGGTAGGGGATGTTCTCAACAAAATAAAAGAAAAATATAATCATACATTTCTTGGGTTCAACTTTGAATATATCAGGCACAACATGATCTCATCACCATGTTCGTCAAGGTGCATGTCTTAGATAGGAAGTTCTAGAAGCTATAGGTAGAAGAATTTATCCTTCAGGCACATAAACTTAGGGTATCGAACCACCTGAGAGCATGCCCCTTTACCCTGTTGTACCACACTTCGGGCACACATGATCTATTTGCTACATTGATGTTGACAAATCAGAGTTTATGATAATGAAATGTTGAACCAAAAATGCTAAGAAACATGAACAAAACACATATTCAAATAAACATTATGAACAAACATAGTTCATTGTGTAATTTAAACACTAGTATGATTGGTTGCACATTAAGTTAACATAAAACATGCATAAATTAAACAGTACTACACTAAAGCTACCCCCGGGTGAATCTTTGTGCTCGTTGTAGTAGGCGTCGAACTCCAAGTCGGAGTAGTTGTCAATGGAGGATTCTTCACCGTCCCCATCCCCGCCGGAAGGGC
Source organism: Triticum urartu (assembly GCF_056163025.1). Lineage (NCBI taxonomy): Eukaryota > Viridiplantae > Streptophyta > Magnoliopsida > Poales > Poaceae > Triticum > Triticum urartu. The sequence goes on along the minus strand of NC_141877.1, from coordinate 24,526,310 downwards.
TGGCTTTGTGGTTGTTGACGGTGATCTATCTCCGCGTCATCTCGCCCTCCTCGTGGGTGACCTCGCCATGGATTGCATCGAGCATCACATCACCCTCAACGTTCTCGCGAATGATCTACCCATCATTTTGGTCCCTGTGGCACTCGTCCTCCATTGACAAGAAGAATGTGTGGTTCACGATGAGGAGCTATGGATCCTCCGTCGTAGCAAATGTGCCAAGCCACTAGTGCATGCATGTCCATGTTTGGGTGGTGACATATTCCCCACGTGCCCCTTGGTCATTTCCTTACACCATGGTACCTCAGGGGAGACGACGGCTATGACATGTCTGACGGCAGCGGAGAACTATAATAATAAGTACAAACATTTTAAAATTGATGATTTTTTTCATGTCCTTTACTAAAAATTGGACATGTTGAGTTTCAGAAATTTAACAAAACATAAATTAATCAATGTTTTGATCTCATCATTTTTTTTCTGATGGTCTTGAGAATATCATTTTCTACACCTACCTTATGGTTGCACACACGGAAGTAATGCGTTGCAGCAAAATTCAAAAACCAAATTAGCAAAAATCCACTCCAGTTGTACTAGTTTCCACTACCTGTGCAAGTAGCAAGGGTCATAGAGTTACAATTTATACTTACTGTAATTTAAACTACTATAACCGACGCAGTTGATCTGCTCGCGAGCACAGTGGGCGCTTTATCTAGGCAGCTAGACATGGCAATGGGATGTGTAGCGTTGAATTACTAAGCCAGCCAGTAGCTCCTTTTTAAATCATGGAAACAGGAATTACGGTATACAGCTGTGGCATACGCCACACCGGTGACGGAGCCCGCAGATGTCGCCATGACCGAAGATTCGCAGAGCCGTGGCTCGGGACGCTGTTGTAGTCCTGATCCATAGCTCCGGAATTGGGATTTCCAGTAGGCGGCGGTGTGCAGACTAGTAAATGATGACGGGCTTATAGCTCCTATGCGACACATTTCATGTAAATTGAAAGGAATGCGACATAGTTGCCATAAATAGCTCCTATGCGCTGTATTACATGGTAATAATAGCCACAATGTGTTCAGGTGGTTAAAACACGGGTTCAGTCGTCAACGGGACTGTGGTTAAGATAAAAACAGGGGGTCAAACTAATCAGTGCGTCTGGTGGTGGGTCCCACTAGGTAGTGCATCACTTCCCCGCCTGACTGAGCACGTGCTTCTCCCCTGCTTCTGGTTGCTGCTCTCTTCTTCGTTCTCGTTAGTGGTGGCGGCGGCGAAGCTTTCATCCACGGCCGTGGCTGCGCATGTAGTGAGTTTATTCAGCACCATTCCCCTCCGTCTTGAGTTAGATCTGACCAAGTGAGCCTCTGTTTGTCCCTGTTTTCCAAGAGATCAAGATTGTGGAGGTGGGTGGGATTGGGGAGCGACGGCGGGGCGGCATTGGGCTGAACGAGATGGAGCCAAGAGAGACTACGTCGACCAGGTAATCACCATGTCCAACCTCTTCAACCCTGCAATGTGTGCCTCATCTGCTTTCGCTGCCTCACAGAGCCCGCCATTGATAAACAGGGGCAATGTTGCTCGGACCTTCGAAATTCAGTGTTGAATTCTTACCACCTAAAGCAAAGTTAGTTGATGGTAGCGTGCGAGACATAGAGAGAGATACAACTGTGAAATGTAAGGTTGAATTTGAAGAGGTTGATCCACAGGGAATACAGAGCATGGAAGAGAGGGCCGTGAGGAATGTTGTAGAGAAAATTGGGGAAAGTATTTTTTTGGCTCCAGAGCAAGAGGTGGCATTGTTACGGTTTGATAATTGAAAGGGTGAGTATGTGAGAACTGAGAATGGTGAAGAGATGGTTGATGAAATCGATCGGCAAGATGGCTGGGCAAGGAAACAGACTACCTTTCATGCAGAGCTCGTTGATCTGAAATCAGATTCTAAGGTTGGATATGTGCCCTCAAAGTTGGCTTCGCGGATGGTAAATGATGATTGGGCTTCACAGAGACATATAATTCCCATGTTTATGGGTGAAGTGACAGTAATAGAGGAGGCTGAGCAAGATGCAGAAGAGGGTTGTGATGGTGCTCCAAGGGTTGTCTGTGTTGATTGGAATTCAGTACAATTAGAAGGCACTACTGATTTGGTCATTGCACCAATGGCTGACACTGAGATGGCCACAAAAATTGGCATTCCAGTAGATCCATTAGATGATCAAGATAAGGAAGAAAGGGATGAATCGAGTTTGCCTAATGATGCTAACATGGATGCTTGTAAAGATGTGGGTGAACAACTGATGAAAGATGATGCAGATGATGTAGATGATGCACATGATGATGAGCTTGTAAGTGTGTATGACAAAGAAAATCATGTTATTGAAGTAGGCAAATTGTTCCCAAGCATGAAGGAGTTTATGATGTGTTTCAAGACTTATGCAGTCAAACATGAGTGTGATGCCAAGACTATGTGGACTGACATAAAGAAATTTTATGCAAGGTGCAGAGGTTTCAATGGAAGCGTCAGGCCTTGCAAGTGGTACATATCTACTAGAATTCAACCTGATGGAATTACCATTAGGGTTAATCAAATCCCAAATCCACATACTTGTATTACAAGTTCACAGAGAGTATCAACCATGACATCATAGCTTTGGATTGCAGAAAAGATCACTCCAATTTTAGCCAAGAAACCAAACACTACAACAAAAAAACATAAAGTGGACTTGGAAAAGCAGTACCCCATTAAGGTGAAGTATACCACAGTGTGGAAAGAAAAAACAGAGGGCAATGAAAGAATTATATGGTGATTGGGCAAATACTTTTAGGATGCTTTATAACTTCAAAGCAGAGGTGAAAAGGAGGTCACCTGGCGGTCTTGTGGAGATAAATGCCGAGGTAACAGGGGATTGTAGAGTTCTTTTCTCCAAGTTCTTTATGGCTTTAAAGCCTTGCATTGATGGCTTCAAAGCAGGGTGCCGTCCATATTTGAGCATAGACTCATATTTTTTGACAGGCAAATAGAATGGTCAATTGGCAGCATGCAATGCTTTAGATGGACACAACTGGATGTTCCCTGTTCCTATTGATTTATTTCAGTCAGAGATGTGGGTTCCATGGACATGGTTCATGATGAAGTTGAAAAGATGCATAGGGCCAGTGTCACCTCTAGCAGTACACACAGATGCATGTAAAGGGCTAGAAAATGCAGTGAAGAATGTTTTTCCTCATTGTGAGCAGAGGGAGTGCTTCGGCCATATGTGGATGAATTTGATAAAAAAATTCAGAGGGGGGGGGGAATTTGGGAGAATGTGGCCAGCAGCAAGATCTTACACAAAACAAACACATTCATATCACCTTGATAAGATAAAAGCAGCATGGAGTGAGTTTGGTCCATGGTTGAACACATATCATTCTCTATTGGTACAGGTCATGATTTAACACTGCCATCAAGTGTGATCATATCAACAATAACTTGGCAGAGAGTTTTAACAACAAGATAAAACAGTTAAAGAACTTGTCTCTGCATGACATGGTTGACCAAATCAGGATCATGATCATGCGCATGTGGGAATTGAGAAGAAGGATTGGTGATTGTCTGCAAGGGGATAAGCTTCCTGCAGTGGTACAACAGGTGGTGAACAGGAGCAGAAATCTTACACATTTGTCTGTGGAAAAAACTTCATTGTGGAGTGCTGAAGTTAGAGATACCAAGACTGGAAGGAGGCATGTTGTTAACAGTGAGTTGCATGACTGCACTTGCCTCGAGTGGCAACACATCGGGAAACCATGTGACCACGCCATTCTTTTCTGTGCCTCCCAACCCAAGATAAACATGCATCCATATTTACATGAATATTACTCAGTGGCAAGATTCAAGGCTGCATATGCAGCTCCAATTCCAACATTTACATATCAGTCTCAGTGGCGTGAAGTGGAAATTGAATTTTCCATGTGTCCTCCCCTAACAAAAAGAAAGGCTGGCAGGCCTAAAGAGAGTAGATTCAAGGCATGGTTTGATAAAGGTGGGAGTAGTAAAAATGGGAAGGGGAAGAAGGAAGCAAAGCCAAAAAGGTAACAAAAATAGATGCAAGCTGTGTCAGAAACTTGGGCACCAAAAAGGATCTCCAAAATGTCGTTACACTCCTGAAAGGCCAAAGTATGTTTACGTGTGTGTCTTTTTAATTTGGGCATTGTTTTTAATTACATGCAAAATTACAAGCTTTGTTTTCCAGAAGGAAGCGTGGAGGTCAACCCTTGTTGTTGAAGATTGCTGGCAATCAAAAAGGCAAGAATCAATGGCTGTAGAAAAAAGAGAAATGTTGGTGAGGAATCAGAGTTGGATGATGCTGCAGTGCAAAATGAGCAAGAGTTGGATGGTGTTGTGATGCAAAATGATCAGGATTTGGATGATGTAGTGCAAAATGAGGCAGCCTTTGATCTTGTGAGCATCATGAGCAACATTTGGATGATGATGTGGCGCAGAATGTGGTGCAAACTGAAGTTGTTGTGGTAGATGTTCTACAAACTGAAGCTGTTGCGGCAGACGTTCTGCAAACTGAGCCTACATTGCAAGTTGTATTACCAATTGAAGCTATTGGAGTTGATGTAGATGTTGTGGTGTCAACTGAAGCTGTCCCAGTTAGTCCAGTTAAGAAAACCAAGACTTTGAGTGAACTAGGTGTGGTAGGATCAAAAAGTGATAAGAAGAAGAATAAATCGAGTGGTAAGAAGAAGAAGTGAAAACTTCTTTTGTCAAACTTGTCTTATGGTGATGTGTGTTGTAGAATAAAAAAACTTGCCTCAATTTGTGTAAAAATGGTATTTGTGTAATGCTATTCAATTTCTGGTTGATTTTCAATTTTGACCCAAAATTTAAGTTTGACCCAAAATTCAAATTTGCAATTGTTTAGTATGTGGTATTGATGTTACAATGCTTTCTCAAATATTAGTCATATATATGCATGTTAAGAGATCAATCCGAGCACTTATTGTTGATGTGAAACACTAGTCACAAAAAATAGGCTTCAAATGAGCTCTGAAGCTAGACTAAACACCCCATTCGTAAGCAAAAAAAATTGACCTTTTCTAAATGGGCCAAAAATCAAAACTTGACATCTGGTGTGCAAATATAGGGTCCATGCCCAATATGAGATCGTTTGGATAAATTATGACATGCTTAGCCTTAAACCCTAGCTTGAATCCCATGCAACCTCGTTCATGATAGCTATGTTTTGTGAAGGGTTTTTCATGAAAATACCCATAGACCAAGTTTCTTATTTTTCCCAGCAACTCACTCACATAAAATGATGATGAGTGCAAGTTTCATATTTTATGATTTTTTTAATTAGTTATGCTCAACCCTAGCCCTCAAAACCCTCTCGAAACCCCTCAAACCCCATCTGAAACCCCACACCCTTCCGCGCCGATGGATCCCTGTTAGTGGACGGTCTAGATTAGGCGCTACGGCTACGTCACTGATCCGCGTGAGGCTCTGTGATTGGCTGCAGTCGACAACGCTGGATAACCCCCCGCCTCAACTCTGGATCGCTGAATCACTACGCGTTCAACGGTGTGGATCACGCTATGTCAGCGATCCACGCGCTATGCTCTGATTTGTTGTATTTAGAAACATTTTTTTGCAAACTGAACCGCGCTCTGATCCGCGCGCTGCAGCGAGTGGACTAGCCGTTGGGCTCTGGTGAAAGAAGCCCACCCTTTGAACCTTTGGACCGAACCACGCCTCCTCGGGTCTAGCCAGGCCCTAGCCAGCAGGCTACGTTGCCATGCTCGATCACAGCCTACGCTGCATGCATGCATGGGCGGCACACGCACAGAAGAACGGGTCAGCATGACCACTTGACCCTCGACCGATGGCACAGATGCGTGCAGCTGTGAAATGTCGCAGCGTGGCTATTGATGTGATGTAGCCTTCGCTTGCTGATACGTCTCCAACATATATATAATTTTTGATTGCTCCATGCTATTATATTATCTATTTTGGAAGTTAATGTGCTTTATTTTACACTTTTATATCATTTTTGGGACTAACCTACTAATCGGAGGCCCAGCCCAAATTGTTGTTTTTTTTGCCTATTTTAGGGTTTCGAAGAAAAGGAATATCAAACAGAGTCCAAATGGAATGAAACCTTCGGGAACGTGATTTTCTCAACGAACATGATCCATGAGACTTGGAATGTGCGTCAAGAAACAACGGAGGAAGGCACGAGGCAGGGGGGCGCTCCTACCCCCTGGGCGCGCCCTCCACCCTCGTGGGCCCTCCGTTCCTCCACCGACGTACTTCTTCCTCCTATATATATCCACGTACCCCCCCAAACATACAGGAGCACCACGAAAACCTAATTCCACCGCCGCAACCTTCGGTACCCGAGAGATCCCATCTTGGGGCCTTTTCCCGAGCTCCACCGGAGGGGGCATCGATCATGGAGGGCCTCTACATCAACTCCATGGCCTCTCCGGTGATGTGTGAGTAGTTTACTTCAGACCTTCGGGTCCATAGTTATTAGCTAGATGGCTTCTTCTATATCTTTGGATCTCAATACAAAGTTCTCCTCGATCTTCTGGGAGATCTATTTGATGTAATCTTCTTTTGCGGTGTGTTTGTCGAGATCTGATGAATTGTGGGTTTATGGTCCAGATTATCTATGAACAATATTTGATTCTCCTATGAATTCTTTTATGTATGATTGGTTTATCTTTGCAAGTCTCTTCGAATTATCAGTTTGGTTTGGCCTACTAGATTGATCTTTCTTGCAATGGGAGAAGTGCTTAGCTTTGGGTTCAATCTTGTGGTGTTCGATCCCAGTGACAGAAAGGGAACCGATACGTATTGTATTGTTGCCATCGAGGATAAAAAGATGGGTTTATATCATATTGCATGAGTTTATCCCTCTACATCATGTCATCTTACTTAAAGCATTACTCTGTTCTCTTGAACTTAATACTCTAGATGCATGCTGGATAGCGGTCGATGTGTGGAGTAATAGTAGTAGATGCAGAATCATTTCGGTCTACTTGTCTCGGACGTGATGCCTATATACATGATCATACCTAGATATTTTCATAACTATGCTCAATTCTATCAATTGCTCGACAGTAATTCGTTTACCCACCATAATACTTATGCTCTTGAGAGAAGCCACTAGTGAAACCTATGGCCCCCGGGTCTATCTTCTATCATATCAATCTTCCAATACTTAGTTATTTATATTGCCATTTATTTTACTTTGCATCTTTTCTTTCTCTTTATCATAAAAATACCAAAAATATTGTCTTATCATATCTATCAGATCTCACTCTCGTAAGTGATCGTGAAGGGATTGACAACCCCTTTATCGCGTTGGTTGCGAGGTTCTTATTTGTTTGTGTAGGTGCATGGGACTTGAGCGTTATCTCCTACTGGATTGATACCTTGGTTCTCAAAAACTGAGGGAAATACTTACGCTACTTTACTACATCACCCTTTCCTCTTCAAGGGAAAACCAACGCAGTGCTCAAGAGGTAGCAGTTTCCCATGCATGTGTACACACTCCCGATGCCACCAAAACGCCGCCCGGTCATTACTCCCACCCAGTGAAACCAGTCAAAAAACACGTCGCACTAGGGCTATTTAAGCCATACCTATCGTCTTCTACTACGTCTTGAGCTTGCGTTGGTTTTCCCCGAAGAGGAAGGGATGATGCAGTAGAGTAGCATAAGTATTTCCCTCAGTTTTTGAGAACCAAGGTATCAATCCAGTAGGAGCCCACACTCAAGTCCCTCATACCTGCACAAAGCGATAGCTACTCGCAACCAACGCGATTAGGGGTTGTCAAGCCCTTCACGGTCACTTACGAGAGTGAGATCTGATAGATAGAATATTTTTGGTATTTTTGATATAAAGATGCAAAGTAAAAAGTAAAGGCAAAGTAAATAGCAAAACAATATAAAAGTGATGGAGATTGATATGATGAGAATAGACCCGGGGGCCATAGGTTTCCCTAGTGGCTTCTCTCAAGAGCATAAGTATTCTACGGTGGGTAAACAAATTACTGTTGAGCAATTGATAGAATTGTGCATAATTATGAGAATATCTAGGCATGATCATGTATATAGGCATCACGTCCGTGACAAGTAGATCGAAACGATTCTGCATCTACTACTATTACTCCACTCATCGACCGCTATCCAGCATGCATCTAGAGTATTAAGTTAAAAACAGAGTACCGCCTTAAGCAAGATGACATGATGTAGAGAGATAAATTCATGCAATATGAAATAAACCACATCTTGTTATCCTCGATGGCAACAATACAATACGTGCCTTGCTGCCCCTTCTGTCACTGGGTAAGGACACCGCAAGATCGAACCCAAAGATAAGCACTTCTCCCATGGCAAGAACTAGCAATCTAGTTGGCCAAACCAAACGGATAATTCGAAGAGACTTGCAAAGATAACCAATCATGCATAAAAGAATTCAGAGAAGATTCAAATATTATTCATAGATAGACTTGATCATAAACCCACAATTCATCGCTCTCAACAAACATACCGCAAAAGAAGATTACATCGAATAGATCTCCACAAGAGAGGGGGAGAACTTTGTATTGAGATTCAAAGAGAGAGAAGAAGCCATCTAGCTACTAACTATGGACCTGAAGGTCTGAGGTAAACTACTCACACTTCATCGGAGGGGCTATGATGATGTAGAAGCCCTCCGTGATGACGGCCCTCTTCCGGCGGAGCTCCGGAACAGGCCCCAAGATGGGATCTCATGGATACAGAAAGTTGCGGCGGTGGAATTAGGTTTTTGGCTCCTGTTCTGATCTTTTGGGGGTACGTGTGTATATATAGGAGGAAGGAGTATGTCGGTGGAGCACCGAGGGGCCCACGAGGCTGGCGGCGTGCCCTAGGGGGGGCGCCCCCACCCTCGTGACATCCTCTTTGATCCCTTGCAGTAGGGTCCAAGTCTCCTGGATCGCGTTCGGTGAGAAAATCATGTTTCCGAAGATTTTATTCCGTTTGGACTCCGTTTGATATTCCGTTTATCCGAAACACTAAAATAGGCAAAAAACAGCAATTCTGGGCTGGGCCTCCGGTTAATAGGTTAGTCCCAAAAATAATATAAAAGTGGAAAATAAAGCCCAATATAGTCCAAAACAGTAGATAATATAGCTTGGAGCAATCAAAAATTATAGATACGTTGGAGACGTATCAGGCATCCCCAAACTTAATTCCTGCTCGTCCTCGAGTAGGTAAATGATAAAAAGAGAATTTTTGATGCGGAGTGCTACTTGGCATAATTTCAATGCAAATCTTCTTAATTGTGGTATGAATATTCAGATTAGAAAGATTCAAGACAAAAGTTTATATTGACATAGAAAATAATAATACTTCAAGCATACTAACAAAGCAATTATGTATTCTCAAAATAACATGGCCAAAGAAAGTTATCCCTACAAAATCATATAGTCTGGCTATGCTCCATCTTCCCCACACAAAATATTTAAATCATGCACAACCCCGATGACAAGCCAAGCAATTGTTTCATACTCTAACTTTTTCAAAACTTTTTCAATCTTCACGCAATACATGAGCGTGAGCCATGGATATAGCACTATAGGTGGAATAGAATGGTGGTTGTGGAGAAGACAAAAAGGAGAAGATAGTCTCACATCAACTAGGCATATCAACGGGCTATGGAGATGCCCATCAATAGATATCAATGTGAGTGAGTAGGGATTGCCATGCAACGGATGCACTAGAGCTATAAATGTATGAAAGCTCAACAAACGAAACTAGTGGGTGTGCATACAACTTGCTTGCTCACGAAGACCTAGGGCAATTTGAGGAAGCCCATCATTGCAATATACAAGCCATGTTCTATAACGTAAAATTCCCACTAGTATATGAAAGTGACAATATATGAGACTCTCTATATGAATAACATGGTGCTACTTTGAAGCACAATATATGAGACTTGCTATATCATGGTGCTACTTTGAAGCACAAGTGTGGAAAAAAGGATAGTAGCATTGCCCCTTTTTTATTTATTTATATTTTTTGGGCCTTGTTTTTTTCTTTGGCCTTTCTCTCTTTTTTGGGACAATTCTCAATTGAATGATGATCATCACACTTCTATTTATTTACAACTCAATGATTACAACTCGATACTAAAACAAAGTATGACTCTATATGAATGCCTCCAGCGGTGTACCGGGATATGCAATAAATCAAGAGTGACAAGTATGAAAGAATTATGAATGGTGGCTTTGCCACAAATACTATGTCAACTACACGATCATGCTAAATATGACAATGATGGATGTGTCATCATGAACTAGATGGTGAAAAGTTGCATGGCAATATATCTCGGAATGGCTATAGAAATTCCATAATAGGTAGGTATGGTGGCTGTTTTGAGGAAGGTATATGGTAGTATGATACCGGCAAAAGGTGCGCGGTATTAGAGAGGCTAGCAAGGGTGGAAGGGTGGGAGTGCGTATAATCCATGGACTCAACATTAGTCATAAAGAACTCATATACTTATTGCAAAAATTTAGAAGTTATCAAAGCAATGTATTACACACATGCTCCTAGGGGGATAGATTGGTAGGAAAAGACCATCGCTCGTCCCCGACCACCACTCATAAGGAAGACAATCAATAAATAAATCATGCTCCGACTTCATCACATAACGGTTCACCATACGTGCATGCTACGGGAATCACAAACTTCAACACAAGTATTCTTTAAATCCACAACTACTCAACTAGCATGACTTTAATATTATCACCTCCATATCTCAAAACAATTATCATGCTTCAATATTTTCTTAGTATTCAACACACTCAAAAGAAAGTTTCACAAATCTTGAATACCAAGCATATTATTATTAGGCAAATTACCATGCTATTAAGAGACTCTCAAATTAATTTAAGTGAAGCATGAGAGATCAATAGTTTCTTTAAAACGAATCCACCACCGTGCTCTAAAAGATCTAAGTGAGGCACATAGAGCAAAATTATATAGCTCAAAAGATATAAGTGAAGCACAGAGAGCAAAACTATCTAGCTCAAAGGATATAAGTGAAGCACATAGAGCAAAATTATCTAGCTCAAAAGGATATAAGTGAAGCACATAGAGCAAAATTATCTAGCTCAAAAGATATAAGTGAAGCACATAGAGCAAAACTATCTAGCTCAAAGGATATAAGTGAAGCACATAGAGCAAAATTATCTAGCTCAAAAGGATATAAGTGAAGCACATAGAGCAAAATTATCTAGCTCAAAAGATATAAGTGAAGCACATAGAGTATTCTATCAAATTTTAATTCATGTATGGCTCTCTCAAAAGGTATGTACAGCAAGGATGATTGTGGCATACTAACAAACAAAGACACAAATAATACAAGACGCTCCAAGCAAAACACATATCATGTTGGTGAATAAAAATATAGCTCCAAGTAATTACCGATGGAAGTGGACAAAAAAGAGGGGATGCCTTCCGGGGCATCCCCAAGCTTTGACTTTTTGGTGTCCTTGGATTATCTTGGGGGTGCCATGGGCATCCCCAAGCTTAGGCTCTTGCCACTCCTTGTTCCATGATCCATTAAAAGAATTCACCCAAAACTTGAAAACTTCACAACACAAAACTCAAGATAGAAAACTCATGAGCTCCGTTAGCGAAAGAAAACAAAAGACCACTTCAAGGTACTGTATTGAACTTATTATTTATTTGTATTGGTGTTAAACCTACTGTATTCCAACTTCTCTATGGATTATAAACTATTTTACTAGCCATAGATTCATCAAAATAAGCAAACAACACACGAAAAACAGAATCTGTCAAAAACAGAACAGTCTGTAGTAATCTGTAGCTAGCGCGAAATATGGAACCCCAAAAATTCCAAAATAAATTTATGGACGTGAGGAATTTATCTATTAATCATCTTCAAAAAGAATTAACTAAATAGCACTCTTCAAATAAAAATTACAGTAGTTCTCTTGAGCGCTAAAGTTTCTGTTTTTTACAGCAAGTTCAACAAGACTTTCCCCAAGTCTTCCCAGCGGTTCTACTTGGAACAAACACTAATTAAACACAAAAAAAACACAACCAAAACAGAGGCTAAATAATTTATTTATTACTAAACAGGAGCAAAAATCAAGGAACAAAAATAAAATTGGGTTGCCTCCCAACAAGGGTTATCGTTTAACGCCCCTAGCTAGGCATAACGAGCAAGAATAGATATAGGTATTGCCATCTTTGGTAAGCAATCCATAAGTGGCTCTCATGATAGTTTCATATGGTAATTTTATTTTCTTTCTTGGAAAGTGTTCCATGCCCTTTTTACTTGGAAATTGAAATCTAATATTCCCTTCCTTCATATCAATAATCGCACCAACCGTTCTAAGGAAAGGTCTACCAAGAAAAATAGGGCAAGAAGGATTGCAATATATATCAAGAACAATGAAATCTACAGGCACATAATTCCTATTTGCAACAATAAGAACATCATTAATTCTTCCCATAGGTTTCTTAATAGTGGAATCCGCAAGATGCAAGTTTAGAGAGCAATTATCAAAATTACGGAAATCTAGTAAATCACACAAAGTCTTGGGAATAGTAGAGACACTAGCACCCAAATCACACAGAGCATAAAACTCATGATCTTTAATTTTAATCTTAATAGTTGGTTCCCACTCATCATAGACTTTTCTAGGGATAGAAACTTTCAACTCAAGTTTTTCTTCATAAGATTGCATCAAGGCATCAACAATATGTTCGGTGAAGGCTTTATTTCGACTATAAGCGTGTGGAGAATTTAGCACGGATTGCAACAAGGAAATACAATCAATCAAAGAGCAATTTTCATAATTAAATTCCTTGAAATCCAAAATAGTGGGTTTAGCAACATGTAGATTTTTATTTCTTTCCATCCCACTTTCATCAATTTCATCATTAAGATCTAAACACTCCGAATTTTTAGAACGCCTTGTAGGTAAAGGAAGATCATATTCAGTTTCATCAAGATTCATATTGCAAAATAAAGATTTAATAGGAGACACATCAATAAATTTTAGATCTTCATCTTGATTTTCATAAGAATTAGAAGAACATGCTTTAATAAAGGCATCTTTGGAAGCACGCATCCCAGTGGTTCTTTCTTTACACTCATCAATTGAAATTCTCATGGTTTTTAGAGACTCATTAATATCATGCTTAGGTGGAATAGATCTAAGTTTCAAAGCATCAACATCAAGAGCAATTCTATCAATGTTCCTAGCCAAATCATCAATCCTAAGCAATTTTTCTTCAATCATAATATTAAAATTCTTTTGCGAAGAAATAAATTCTTTAATATTAGATTCAAAATCAGAGGGCATCTTATTATAATTTCCATAAGAGTTGTTGTAGGAATTCCCATAATTATTACAAGGATTACTAGGATATGGCCTAGGATTAAAATTCCCTCTATAAGCGTTGTTAGCAAAATTATTCCTACCAACAAAATTCACATCCATAGATTCATTGTTATTCTCAATCAAAGTAGACAAAGGCATATAATTTGGATCAGAAGAAACACTCTTAGTAGCAAATAATTTCATAAGTTCATCCATCTTTCCACTCAACACATTAATTTCTTCTATCGCATGCACTTTTTTATTAGAATTTCTTTCAGTATGCCATTGAGAATAATTAACCATAATATTATCTAGGAGTTTAGTAGCATCTCCTAAAGTGATTTCCATAAAAGTGCCTCCCGCGGCCGAATCTAAAAGGTTTCTAGAAGCAAAATTCAATCCGGCATAAATTTTTTGTATAATCATCCACAAATTCAAACCATGAGTAAGGCAATTACGTATCATTAATTTCATTCTCTCCCAAGCTTGTGCAACATGTTCATGATCAAGTTGTTTAAAGTTCATTATATCGTTTCTAAGAGAGATGATCTTAGCCGAGGGAAAATACTTAGAGATAAAAGCATCTTTGCATTTGTTCCATGAATCAATACTATTCTTAGGCAAAGAAGAAAACTAAGCTTTAGCATGATCTCTAAGCGAAAAATGAAATAGCTTCAATTTAACGACATCATTATTGACATCTTTTTTCTTTTGCATATCACATAAATCAACGAAGCTATTCAGATGAGTAGCGGCATCTTCACTAGGAAGGCTGGCGAATTGATGTTTCATAACAAGATTCAACAAAGCAGTATTAATTTCACAAGATTCAGCATCGGTAAGAGGAGCAATCGGAGTGTTAAGGAAATCATTATTATTGGTATTGGTGAAGTCACACAATTTGGTAGTATCTTGAGCCATCGCGACAAACAAGCAATCTAACACATGAGCAAACAAAAAGCAAGCGGACAAAAAGAGGCAAACAGAGAGGGAGGATAGAGAGAGAGGGCAAATAAAATGGGAAGGGTGAATTGGGGGGAGAGGAAAATGAGAGGCAAATGGCAGATAGTGTAATGAGAGAGATAGGGATTGTGATGGGTACTTGGTATATTGACTTTTTGCGTAGACTCCCCGGCAACGGCGCCAAAAATCCTTCTTGCTATGTCTTGAGCTTGCGTTGGTTTTCCCCGAAGAGGAAGGGATGATGCAGCAGAGTAGCGTAAGTATTTCCCTCAGTTTTTGAGAACCAAGGTATCAATCCAGTAGGAGCCCACACTCAAGTCCCTCGTACCTGCACAAAGCGATAGCTACTCGCAACCAACATGATTAGGGGTTGTCAAGCCCTTCACGGTCACGTACGAGAGTGAGATCTGATAGATAGAATACTTTTGGTATTTTTGATATAAAGAAGCAAAGTAAAAATTAAAGGCAAAGTAAATAGCAAAACAATATAAAAGTGATGGAGATTGATAAGATGAGAATAGACCCGGGGGCCATAAGTTTCACTAGTGGCTTATCTCAAGAGCATAAGTATTCTACGGTGGGTGAACAAATTACTGTTGAGCAATTGATAGAATTGTGCATAATTATGAGAATATCTAGGCATGATCATGTATATAGGCATCACGTCCGTGACAAGTAGATCGAAACGATTCTGCATCTACTACTATTACTCCACTCATCGACCGCTATCCAGCATGCATCTAGAGTATTAAGTTAAAAACAGAGTAACGCCTTAAGCAAGATGACATGATGTAGAGAGATAGATTCATGCAATATGAAATAAACCCCATCTTGTTATCCTCGATGGCAACGATACAATACGTGCCTTGCTGCCCCTTCTGTTACTGGGTAAGAACACCGCAAGATCGAACCCAAAGCTAAGCACTTCTCCCATGGCAAGAACTACAAATCTAGTTGGCCAAACCAAACGGATAATTCGAAGAGACTTGCAAAGATAACCAATCATGCATAAAAGAATTCATAGAAGATTCATATATTATTCATAGATAGACTTGATCATAAACCCACAATTCATCGGTCTCAACAAACACACCACAAAAAGAAGATTACATCGAATAGATCTCCATAAGAGAGGGTGAGAACTTTGTATTGAGATTCAAAGAGAGAGAAGAAGCCATCTAGCTACTAACTATGGACCCGAAGGTCTGAGGTAAACTACTCACACTTCATCGGAGGGGCTATGATGATGTAGAAGCCCTCCGTGATGACGGCCCTCTTCCGGCGGAGCTCCGAAACAAGCCCCAAGATGGGATCTCGTGGATACAGAAATTTGCGGTGGTGGAATTAGGTTTTTGGCTCCTGTTCTGATCGTTTGGAGGCACCTGTGTATATATTGGAGGAAGGAGTATGTCGGTGGAGCACCGAGGGGCCCATGAGGCAGGGGGCGCGCCCTAGGGGGGCCCCCACCCTCATGACCTCCTCTTTGATCCCTTGCAGTAGGGTCCAAGTCTCCTGGATCACGTTCGGTGAGAAAATCACGTTTCTGAAGATTTTATTCCGTTTGGACTCCGTTTGATATTCTGTTTATCTGAAACACTAAAATAGGCAAAAAATAGCAATTCTGGGTTGGGCCTCCGGTTAATAGGTTAGTCCCAAAAATAATATAAAAGTGGAAAATAAAGCCCAATATAGTCCAAAACAGTAGATAATATAGCATGGAGCAATCAAAAATTATAGATACGTTGGAGACGTATCATCTTCCTCTCCCTACACATCCATACCCCAACCCCATCCTCTCCCATCTCTGCCGCCATCTGCCCTCCTTCTTCCTTCTTCTCCACAAAGAAGCCACCATGCAGTACAACGGCCCGACCTACCGTTTCCCCTCCACCGTGCCGGAGAGGCTCTATCCCGCCGGTGTCTATGTAGAGAACACCCTTAGGGTGTGGGCAATCTCAAGGTGGAGGGCGCAAGGGAGTTAATGTAGTTCTGCCTTTCGGCCGGCTGCCTCCACCTTCCCCTGGCTCTCCAGTGATGTTCCATGTCGAGGAGGTCAATCACAATGGGGTTGTGGTTGCGCTCCTTGCTACCTTCACCAACCCCTTCGACGCCTTCTACCTCCTCGGGCGAGTGTTTTGGTATGGGTGTGAGTTTATTGCTTTCACCACCCACAACATCTTCACCGACTTCAACAACATCTTCCTCACCAACAACGGCATGCACACCCTCCCGTACCCCATTGACAGCCAGGAGTGAAGGGCGCCCGGAGGAGCGAGATGGCGTTCACCAAGAGGAGGAAAAGGAGAAGAACCCGTTTGGTGCCCCCGATCTATCTAGCTATCTATATATCATATTAGTATTTTAAGTTGTAATTGTTTATGTTTGCGTGCTACTATTATTAAGTTGTAAGGCTATGCTATCTATTTCGTGGAACTATGGGTTGTGCTACTATTTATGAGTTATATTGTTGTTGGGTTTCGTTCTACTATATATATTGTTGTTTCGTGCTATTATTTGTGGGTTGCTATTGGTTGTACCCGTTTCGTGCTATTATTTGTGTGTTGCCCTGTGTTGGTATGGGTTGTTGGGTTTCTATCTAGTTTTTGTTTTTTCTATCTAGTTCATATTGGTCAATTGATATATGTGCTTGATGTTCTATCAAGTTGATCTATGTGTTACTAATACATGGAAGATTCCACTATGGACATGCAAGTGTATGAGTACCCAAATGTTTTTGCAAAAAGAAAAAAAATCATATATTGGTGTGCTGCATGTGGGCATGCATGTATCTAGGCCCTGGCTATTAGGGCCACCGTAGCTAGTAGGTGTAGGGTGCAATTTTATTTGTGCAAATAATTATTGGATTAATTCAAATGCCCAAATAAATATTTCTGTGCTCCTAAAAATATTGGTTTGAATTTTAGCTCTGGCCAATATTTTCATAGCAAAACAGGAACATTTTCTTGGACCTGATCATTCCCAAAAATGATTTCTGTGCTCCTAAAAATATTGATTTGAATTTTACCTGGCGAATTTAAATGTGATCATTTCCAAAAATGGTTTCTGAGGCTTTCACATATCCCCATTTAATTTGGGTTTCATGGAACCATAGACAAGCAACAAATATGTAAAGCAAAACAAAAAAGTTACAATACATACATGTGTTCATGCAGCCATTTTATGAATCGCTACATTTGGTGCGCCAAGCGGGTGGGCTTGTTTTCTATTTGGGCCTGCTTTTTGTCACAGTACTCATCAGCCTACGACCCAATAACGTTTTTTTACCATGAACTATACACACGCACTCTGTCATAACTGAAGAATTACTACATATTATGAGTTGCTATATTTCATTCATCAATTGCTTCACACATGCACTCTGTTAATTGAGAATATCATTGGGTCCAGAATATCATTACCAGAATTCAGGCTTTGCTTCACACAAATTCAAATTCAGCTAACAAATGATCCCTGACTTACTAAAACTACTAGCTAGACACAATAACTGAAACTAGGGACCCCAGACTCTGAAACTAGCTTGACTCACAAACTGAAACTGTAACAATTTCTAGCGATTGATGAACATCAAGTAAAAGAAACCCATAGCAATGCCACAACAATAAAATGCTCCAGCTATCATATTTGATTGCTGCTTCAAATCGATCAGTTGCTTTAGTTGCTTGCCCATTTTCTTCAATTCACACTTCACTTCAGCACTGTCCATCATCGGATCGGCTCTGTCCACCAAATGTGAGGCGTGTTCCACACCAAGCTGCCCCCAAAATTAAAATTGAGCTCTTGTGTTGAAGCCTGCATTTTCAACCTCTCAACGTACTTGTCGAGCCACTCGAGATGTCCACATTTCTTCAGAACTTGACAAAACAGAGTAAACAGGGGTCAACGGCGGCATGAACCCTAGGTCAGATCCACCGCCCAAATGAGCTCCAAAAACTAAAGAATTAGGGAGAATTTAGATAAGCTGCACGGATCTAACCTGCCCCGGCTATGGCCTGCTCAATCATTTGACGAACTCGCGCCCATGGTTGCCATTTTCCTCCTTCACACAAGTAAAATGCTTCAGAGGCTCCATGCGCGAGCAATCGGGGCATCTTGTCAACGACACTGGACCGTACCGCGGCCATGATTGGCGGGAGGCCAAAGTTGAGCTAGACATCACTCGCCGGCGGCGCGCTTCGTTGCCGGAGAAGAGGAAGAACAAGGTGGGGGGAAGGGGAAAGGGGAAGGGCAGGCAATGGGGGGTGCGCTGGCTCGGACTCGTGGATGGCTTGGGTCGGGGCACGGGCATGCTTATGTGGATAAGTTGTGGGTCCCGCACACATGTGAGTAAGTGGTGGGTCCCACATTCATGTGGATAACTGATTGGTCCCGCGTGTCATAACTCAAACCACTAACCCCTTGTGTTTTGCATTTCATGGTTAAACAGGGCCATGTCGCATTGGAGCTATTGTTGTCTAGAAAAACGTCGCAATAGAGGTATTCTCGTCAACTATGTCGCCCTCATCCAATTCATCTCAAAGATGTCGCATAGGAGCTATTTGAAGGAAATATGCCCTAGAGGCAATAATAAAGTTATTATTTATTTCCTCATATATCATGATAAATGTTTATTATTCATGCTAGAATTGTATTAACCGGAAACATAATACATGTGTGAATATATAAACAAACAGAGTGTCACTAGTATGCCTCTACTTGTCTAGCTCGTTAATCAAAGATGGTTATGTTTCCTAACCATGAACAAAGAGTTGTTATTTGATTAACGAGGTCACATCATTGGTTGAATGATCTGATTGACATGACCCATTCCATTAGCTTAGCACCCGATCGTTTAGTATGTTGCTATTACTTTCTTCATGACTTATACATGTTCCTATGACTATGAGATTATGCAACTCCTGTTTACCGGAGGAACACTTTGTGTGCTACCAAACGTCACAACGTAACTGGGTGATCATAAAGGTGCTCTACAGGTGTCTCCAAAAGGTACTTGTTGGGTTGGCGTATTTCGAGATTAGGATTTGTCACTCCGAATGTCGGAGAGGTATCTCTGGGCCCTCTCGGTAATGCACATCACATAAGCCTTGCAAGCATTACAACTAATGTGTTAGTTGTGAGATGATGTATTACGGAACGAGTAAAGAGACTTGCCGATAACGAGATTGAACTAGGTATTGGATACCGGCGATCGAATCTCGGGCAAGTAACATACCGATGACAAAGGGAACAACGTATGTTGTTATGCGGTCTGACCGATAAAGATCTTCTTAGAATATGTAGGAGCCAATATGGGCATCCAGGTCCCGCTGTTGGTTATTGACCGGAGACGTGTCTCGGTCATGTCTACATTGTTCTCGAACCATAGGGTCCGCACGCTTAAAGTTACGATGACAGTTTCATTATGAGTTTATGTATTTTGATGTACCGAAGGTTGTTCGGAGTCCCGGATATGATCACGAACATGACGAGAAGTCTCGAAATGGTCAAGACATAAAGATCGATATATTGGAAGCCTATAATTGGACATCGGAATCGTTCTGGGTGAAATCGGCATTTTACCGGAGTATCGGGGGTTACCGGAACCCCCCCGGGGGTTTAATGGGCCTTCATGGGCCATAAGGGAGAAGAGAGGGGCCGGCCAGGGCAGGCTGCGTGCCCCCTCCCCCTCTAGTCCGAATAGGACAAGGAAGGGGGGGCGGCGCCCCCCTTTCCTCTTCTCCTTCCCCCTTTCCTTCTCCAACAAGGCAAGAGAGGGGGGAGTCCTACTCCCGGTAGGAGTAGGACTCCTCCAGGCACACCCCTTGGGGCCGGCCGCACCTCCCCCTCCCTCCTTTATATACGGGGGCAGGGGGGCACGCTAGAATACACAAGTTGATCATCGTGATCGTTCCTTAGCCGTGTGCGGTGCCCCCCTCCACCATATTCCACCTCGGTCATATTGTAGGAGCGCTTAGGCGAAGCCCTGCGACGGTAGAACATCAAGATCGTCACCACGCCGTCGTGCTGACGGAACTCATCCCCGAAGCTTTGCTGGATCGGAGCCCGGCGAGCGTCATCGAGCTATACGTGTGCTAAGAACTTGGAGGTGCCGGAGTAACGGTGCTTGGATCGGTCGGATCGAGAAGACGTACGACTACTTCCTCTATGTTGCGTCAACGCTTCCGCTTCGGTCTACGAGGGTACGTAGACAACACTCTCCCCTCTCGTTGCTATGCATCACCATGATCTTGCATGTGCGTAGGAATTTTTTTGAAATTACTACGTTACCCAACAGTGGCATCCGAGCCTAGGTTTTATATGTTGATGTTACATGCACGAGTAGAACACAAGTGAGTTGTGGGCGATATAAGTCATACTGCTTACCAGAATGTCATACTTTGGTTCGGCAGTATTGTTGGACGAAGCGGCCCGGACCGACATTACGCGTACGCTTACGCGAGACCGGTTCTCCCGACGTGCTTTGCACATAGGTGGCTTGCGGGTGACAGTTTCTCCAACTTTAGTTGAACTGAGTGTGGCTATGCCCAGTCCTTGCGAAGGTTAAAACAGCACCAACTTGACAAACTATCATTGTGGTTTTGATGCGTAGGTAAGATTGGTTCTTGCTTAAGCCCGTAGCAGCCACGTAAAACTTGCAACAACAAAGTAGAGGACGTCTAACTTGTTTTTGCAGGGCATGTTGTGATGTGATATGGTTAAGACATGATGCTGAATTATATTGTATGAGATGATCATGTTTCGTAACCAAGTTATCGGCAACTGGCAGGAGCCATATGGTTGTCGCTTTATTGTATGCAACGCAATCGCGCTGTAATGCTTTACTTTATCACTAAGCGGTAGCGATAGTCGTGGAAGCATAAGATTGGCGAAACGACAACGATGCTACGATGGAGATCAAGGTGTCGCGCCGGTGACGATGGTGATCATGACGGTGCTTCAGAGATGGAGATCACAGGCACAAGATCATGATGGCCATATCATATCATTTATATTGATTGCATGTGATGTTTATCTTTTATGCATCTTATCTTGCTTTGATTGACGGTAGCATTATAAGATGATCTCTCACTAAAATTATCAAGAAGTGTTCTCCCTGAGTATGCACCGTTGCGAAAGTTCTTCGTGCTGAGACACCACGTGATGATCGGGTGTGATAGGCTCTACGTTCAAATACAACGGGTGCAAAACAGTTGCACACGCGGAATACTCAGGTTATACTTGACGAGCCAAGCATATGCAGATATGGCCTCGGAACACGGAGACCGAAAGGTCGAGCGTGAATCATATAGTAGATATGATCAACATAGCGATGTCCACCAATGAAACTACTCCATCTCACGTGATGATCGGACATGGTTTAGTTGATTTGGATCACGTGATCACTTAGAGGATTAGAGGGATGTCTATCTAAGTGGGAGTTCTTTAAGTAATTTGATTAATTGAACTTAAATTTATCATGAACTTAGTACCTGATAGTATCTTGCTTATGTATGTTTGATTGTAGATAGATGGCCCGTGTTGTTGTTCCGTTGAATTTTAATGCGTTCCCTGAGAAAGCAAAGTTGAAAGATGATGGTAGCAATTACACGGACTGGGTCCGTAACTTGAGGATTATCCTCATTGCTGCACAAAAGAATTATGTCCTAGAAGCACCGTTGGGTGCCAGGCCTGCTGCTGGAGCAACACCAGATGTTATGAACGTCTGGCAGAGCAAAGCTGATGACTACTCGATAGTTCAGTGTGCCATGCTTTACGGCTTAGAATCGGGACTTCAACGACGTTTTGAACGTCATGGAGCATATGAGATGTTCCAGGAGTTGAAGTTAATATTTCAAGCAAATGCCCGGATTGAGAGATATGAAGTCTCCAATAAGTTCTATAGCTGCAAGATGGAGGAGAATAGTTCTGTCAGTGAGCATATACTCAAAATGTCTGTGTATAATAATCACTTGATTCAGATGGGAGTTAATCTTCCAGATGATTGCGTCATTGACAAAATTCTCCAATCACTGCCACCAAGCTACAAGAGCTTCGTGATGAACTATAATATGCAAGGTATGAATAAGACTATTCCCGAGCTCTTCGCAATGCTAAAAGCTGCGGAGGTAGAAATCAAAAAGGAGCATCAAGTGTTGATGGTCAACAAGACCACTAGTTTCAAGAAAAAGGGCAAAGGGAAGAAGAAGGGGAACTTCAAGAAGAATGGCAAGCAAGTTGCTGCTCAAGAGAAGAAACCCAAGTCTGGACCTAAGCCTGAAACTGAGTGCTTCTACTGCAAGCAGACTGGTCACTGGAAGCGGAACTGCCCCAAGTATTTGGCGGATAAGAAGGATGGCAAGGTGAACAAAGGTATATGTGATATACATGTTATTGATGTGTACCTTACTAATGCTCGCAGTAGCACCTGGGTATTTGATACTGGTTCTGTTGCTAATATTTTCAACTCGAAACAGGGACTACGGATTAAGCGAAGATTGGCTAAGGACGAGGTGACGATGCGCGTGGGAAACGGTTCCAAAGTCGATGTGATCGCGGTCGGCACGCTACCTCTATATCTACCTTCGGGATTAGTATTAGACCTAAATAATTGTTATTTGGTGCTAGCTTTGAGCATGAACATTATATCTGGATCTTGTTTAAAGCGAGACGGTTATTCATTTAAATCAGAGAATAATGGTTGTTCTATTTATATGAGTAATATCTTTTATGGTCATGCACCCTTGAAGAGTGGTCTATTCTTATTGAATCTCGTTAGTAGTGATACACATATTCATAATGTTGAGACCAAAAGATGCAGAGTTGATAATGATGGTGCAACTTATTTGTGGCACTGCCGTTTAGGTCATATCGGTGTAAAGTGCATGAAAAAACTCCATACTGATGGACTTTTGGAGCCACTTGATTATGAATCACTTGGTACTTGCGAACCATGCCTCATGGGCAAGATGACTAAAACACCGTTCTCCGGTACAATGGAGAGAGCAACAGATTTATTGGAAATCATACATACAGATGTATGTGGTCCAATGAATATTGAGGCTCGTGGCGGATATCGTTATTTTTTCACCTTCACAGATGACTTAAGCAGATATGGGTATATATACTTAATGAAACATAAGTCTGAAACATTTGAAAAGTTCAAAGAATTTCAGAGTGAAGTTGAAAATCATCGTAACAAGAAAATAAAGTTTCTACGATCTGATCGTGGAGGAGAATATTTGAGTTACGAGTTTGGTGTACATTTGAAGCAATGCGGAATAGTTTCGCAACTCACGCCACCTAGAACACCACAGCGTAATGGTGTGTCCGAACGCCATAATCGTACTTTACTAGATATGGTGCGATCTATGATGTCTCTTACTGATTTACCGCTATCGTTTTGGGGTTATGCTTTAGAGACGGCCGCATTCACATTGAATAGGGCACCATCGAAATCCGTTGAGACGACGCCTTATGAACTATGGTTTGGCAAGAAACCAAAGTTGTCGTTTCTGAAAGTTTGGGGCTGCGATGCTTATGTGAAAAAGCTTCAACCTAATAAGCTCGAACCCAAATCGGAGAAATGTGTCTTCATAGGATATCCAAAGGAAACTATTGGATACACCTTCTATCACAGATCCGAAGGCAAGACTTTTGTTGCTAAATTTGGAAACTTTCTGGAGAAGGAGTTTCTCTCGAAAGATGTGAGTGGGAGGAAAGTAGAACTTGATGAGGTAACTGTACCTTCTCCCTTATTGGAAAGTAGTACATCACAGAAAACTGTTTCTGCGACACCTACACCAATTAGTGAGGAAGCTAATGATAATGATCATGAAACTTCAGGACAAGATACTACTGAACCTCGCAGATCAACCAGAGTGAGAACCGCGCCAGAGTGGTACGGTAATCCTGTTCTGGAAATCATGCTGCTAGATCATGATGAACCTACGAACTATGAAGAAGCGATGGTGAGCCCAGATTCCGCAAAATGGCTTGAAGCCATGAAATCTGAGATGGGATCCATGTATGAGAACAAAGTATGGACTTTGGTTGACTTGCCCGATGATCGGCAAGCAATTGAGAATAAATGGATCTTCAAGAAGAAGACTGACGCTGACGGTAATATTACTGTCTACAAAGCTCGACTTGTCGCAAAAGGTTTTCGACAAGTTCAAGGGGTTGACTACGATGAGACCTTCTCACCCGTAGCGATGCTTAAGTCTGTCCGAATCATGTTAGCAATTGCCGCATTTTATGATTATGAAATTTGGCAGATGGATGTCAAAACTGCATTCCTGAATGGATTTCTGGAAGAAGAGTTGTATATGATGCAACCGGAAGGTTTTGTCGATCCAAAGGGAGCTAACAAAGTGTGCAAGCTCCAGCGATCCACTTATGGACTGGTGCAAGCCTCTCGGAGTTGGAATAAACGCTTTGATAGTGTGATCAAAGCATTTGGTTTTATACAGACTTTTGGAGAAGCCTGTATTTACAAGAAAGTGAGTGGGAGCTCTGTAGCATTTCTGATATTATATGTGGATGACATATTACTAATTGGAAATGATATAGAATTTCTGGATAGCATAAAGGGATATTTGAATAAGAGTTTTTCAATGAAAGACCTCGGTGAAGCTTCTTACATATTAGGCATAAAGATCTATAGAGACAGATCAAGACGCTTAATTGGACTTTCACAAAGCACATACCTTGACAAGATTTTGAAGAAGTTCAAAATGGATCAAGCAAGAAAAGGGTTCTTACCTGTGTTACAAGGTGTGAAGTTGAGTCAGACTCAATGCTCGACCACTGCAGAAGATAGAGAGAAAATGAAAGATGTTCCCTATGCTTCAGCCATAGGCTCTATCATGTATGCAATGCTGTGTACCAGACCTGATGTGTGCCTTGCTATAAGTTTAGCAGGGAGGTACCAAAGTAATCCAGGAGTGGATCACTGGACAGCGGTCAAGAACATCCTGAAATACCTGAAAAGGACTAAGGATATGTTTCTCGTATATGGAGGTGACAAAGAGCTCATTGTAAACGGTTACGTTGATGCAAGCTTTGACACTGATCCGGACGATTCTAAATCGCAAACCGGATACGTGTTTACATTAAACGGTGGAGCTGTCAGTTGGTGCAGTTCTAAACAAAGCGTCGTGGCGGGATCTACATGTGAAGCGGAGTACATAGCTGCTTCGGAAGCAGCAAACGAAGGAGTCTGGATGAAGGAGTTCATATCCGATCTAGGTGTCATACCTAGTGCATCGGGTGCAATGAAAATCTTTTGTGACAATACTAGTGCAATTGCCTTGGCAAAGGAATCCAAATTTCACAAAAGAACCAAGCACATCAAGAGACGCTTCAATTCCATCCGGGATCTAGTCCAGGTGGGAGACATAGAGATTTGCAAGATACATACGGATCTGAATGTAGCAGACCCGTTGACTAAGCCTCTTCCACGAGCAAAACATGATCAGCACCAAGGCTCCATGGGTGTTAGAATCATTACTGTGTAATCTAGATTATTGACTCTAGTGCAAGTGGGAGACTAAAGGAAATATGCCCTAGAGGCAATAATAAAGTTATTATTTATGTCCTCATATATCATGATAAATGTTTATTATTCATGCTAGAATTGTATTAACCGGAAACATAATACATGTGTGAATATATAAACAAACAGAGTGTCACTAGTATGCCTCTACTTGACTAGCTCGTTAATCAAAGATGGTTATGTTTCCTAACCATGAACAAAGAGTTGTTATTTGATTAACGAGGTCACATCATTAGTTGAATGATCTGATTGACATGACCCATTCCATTAGCTTAGCACCCGATCGTTTAGTATGTTGCTATTGCTTTCTTCATGACTTATACATGTTCCTATGACTATGAGATTATGCAACCCCCGTTTACCGGAGGAACACTTTGTGTGCTACCAAACGTCACAACGTAACTGGGTGATCATAAAGGTGCTCTACAGGTGTCTCCAAAAGGTACTTGTTGGGTTGGCGTATTTCGAGATTAGGATTTGTCACTCCGTATGTCGGAGAGGTATCTCTGGCCCTCTCGGTAATGCACATCACATAAGCCTTGCAAGCATTACAACTAATGTGTTAGTTGTGAGACGATGTATTACGGAACGAGTAAAGAGACTTGCCGATAACGAGATTGAACTAGGTATTGGATACCGGCGATCGAATCTCGGGCAAGTAACATACCGATGACAAAGGGAACAACGTATGTTGTTATGCGGTCTGACCGATAAAGATCTTCGTAGAATATGTAGGAGCCAATATGGGCATCCAGGTCCCGCTGTTGGTTATTGACCGGAGACGTGTTTCGGTCATGTCTACATTGTTCTCGAACCGTAGGGTCCGCACGCTTAAAGTTACGACAGTTTCATTATGAGTTTATGTATTTTGATGTACCGAAGGTTGTTCGGAGTCCCGGATGTGATCACGAACATGACGAGGAGTCTCGAAATGGTCGAGACATAAAGATCGATATATTTGAAGCCTATAATTGGACATCGGAATCGTTCCGGGTGAAATCGGCATTTTACCGGAGTACCGGGGGTTACCGGACCCCCCGGGGGGTTTAATGGGCCTTCATGGGCCATAAGGGAGAAGAGAGGGGCCGGCCAGGGCAGGCCGCGTGCCCCCTCCCCCCCTAGTCCGAGTAGGACAAGGAAGGGGGGGGGCGCCCCCCTTTCCTCTTCTCCTTCCCACTTTCCTTCTCCAACAAGGCAAGAGAGGGGGAGTCCTACTCCCGGTAGGAGTAGGACTCCTCCAGGCGCACCCCTTGGGGCCGGCCGCACCTCCCCCTCCCTCCTTTATATACGGGGGCAGGGGGCACCCTAGAATACACAAGTTGATCATTGTGATCATTCCTTAGCCGTGTGCGGTGCCCCCCTCCACCATATTCCACCTCGGTCATATTGTAGCAGCGCTTAGGCGAAGCCCTGCGACGGTAGAACATCAAGATCGTCATCACGCATCGTGCTGACGGAACTCATCCCCGAAGCTTTGCTGGATCGGAGCCCGGGGAGCGTCATCAAGCTGTACGTGTGCTAAGAACTCAGAGGTGCCGGAGTAACGGTGCTTGGATCGGTCGGATCGAGAAGACGTACGACTACTTCCTCTACGTTGCGTCAATGCTTCCGCTTCGGTCTACAAGGGTACGCAGACAACACTCTCCCCTCTCGTTGCTATGCATCACCATGATCTTGCGTGTGCATAAGAAATTTTTTGAAATTACTACGTTACCCAACACTATTCGCCCAAATGATGACTGAGACCAAGGTGGACCTGTCTCCCACCTCTGGCCACGCTTTGTTGGATCGCCATTGACGCCCGCGCAATCTTGAGCAGCGGAGATTGGCGGTGGAGGTATACACGGTGCCGCTTGTGGGAATGGAGTTCCTGATGCAACCCATTAGGAGGTAACAGATTCCCCCACCCCCTCCCACCCCCATGCCTCGCCCGCTCGTTTCTGCGTGTGGATGCAATCGATTTGTGTCTCTCATCTAAAAATTTGGCCGACTGTAGAACTGCCGTGATGGAAGAGGTCAATGACAACCAGCTTTCAATGGAGCCGCTGCAATACCCTGCGCTGGCGAAAGGAGCTAAACAGCTACCCCCATTGTGATAGTTAGCACTGACGGGCAGATCTGTGCAGCGGAGGGGGCAGCCGAGGGTGATGTTGAACTGCAAGCATCTGATCAATCTATTGGTCAGATTGATCCAAAAACTCCAGGCTGGACTCGCAGGTAACCTCTTGGTTAATGGTGCTTGGATTGGAGACTGCTTGTATGATTTTAGTTTTACTTCAAATCGCATGAACTGACTTGCAGGTAGGCTGGTCAGTTTTGCTGGAGGATTTAGTTACAAAATTTGGAATGGGTAGATCGTGGAGAAACTGGAATAGTTACACAGATTTTTTTGGAAATCTTGTGTGCTTTCCTCCTCGCCAATGCTGAAGATACTAGCACCAATGCATGATTACCAAAAAAGGGTTTTCCCCCGCTTTGTATACAAAGTAACCAACCGAGACAGCTAACGACAGGTGCTGAGGCAGAAGCAGCACCAGTCACGCCCCAAAAAAAAGAAAGAGAAAATACAAGAGAAACAAATGCCGACAACGGCAGATTGACGAAAAAAGAAGAAGCCTCGTGGCCGCTGCATCCACCGGAGATCGCCACCAAGCTCCGAGCCTCCGAAGCAGCGGTACCAATCAACACCTCCAAGAAGGGACGCGTCGATGACAATGCTGCTGCCAAGGGTTTCCCCCGGTACGCGGTGAGGAGAGAGGAAGGGTAGCCCCGATGCCCTCCAGGAAGGTCCGGCGGCACCCTCATGCACCACCGCGTCGGTGTCAGCCAAGCCAACAGGGATTTCTCCCGATCCCAACCTTCTCCTCAGGCACTCTGGAGCTCGCCACCAAACTTACCACCAATCTGCGCCAACCCGGCCAGAAAGCTTCCCACGCTGTCTCACCACGGCACCGTGAAGCATGGCCTACACAATGAAGAAGAGGAGCCGGGACTAGGGCAGCAGCACCGTCGGCACGTGGGAGGGCCCCACCTCCACCGTCGAAGATGGTAGCTGACCGAACGCAATAGCAAGAACAAACCAGGCCCGTGGCCGCACAGGCCTGGCCGGGATCTCGGAGGCCCGTAAAGTTCCCGCCTTCGCGCTACAGCCGGCACGCCGTCAGCGCCGCCGCCCCTGTCCAAGCCGCTGCCCTGCCTCCCCACACAGAGAGCCACCAAGTGGAAGCCCCGCCTCCACACGCACCGTCGGCCACCACCACCAGGTTGCCGGACCGCCACTGGCCGAGCAGCACCACCACTGCATGCCCGCGACGGAGAGGAACCAACGCAGCAGCCAGGGCCCGAAGCCGGACCCCAGCCGCCGCCCACGCCGCCTGCTGGACGGATCCGGCCGCCGCGGCGAGGCGCGCTCCACCGCACAGCCGTCCATGCAACGCACGCCCGCTAGGAGGCCGCGCTCCGCCACGCCGCGGCGCCCCGCGCCCGCACCCGAAGAAGCGGCCCGCGCCGAGGGAAGAACAGGCCCCGCCTGCGCCGGCCGGGCTTCGCCCGGCCGCGCCCCCTGGCGGTGACGAGGGAGGAGGGAGGACGATGGGAGGCCCGCGGCGGGAGGATCTGGGGGCCCTCGCCGGCCGCCTCGCGGGTGGCGGCGCGGGAGGGAAGGGTTTCCTGACTCTTTCCACCAACGCATGATTAACAGAAAGCAAAGCAGTGTTAGCATGTTTTATGGATACTGGATTCTGGTATGAGGGAAGAGATAGCAAAATTGAGCTGAAAACTTCTATTTACAAACTAAAATCGTAAAACATAGAAAATGTATGGTGGACTAAAAGAGAGCCTGTTCGATATGGGTGTTTTGATTGTACAATGTTTGTCCAATTTTTGGTCAACTTAGAATTTGCACTAAGCGAGTTCCATATAGGGTGATCAGTCGTGCAAAGAGATTTCATTTATAGATTTTGGGAGTAGGAAAGAAGTAAAGAAATTAAAATTGTTATACATATTATGTTGATAACCAGTGTTGGATGTACTATCACCTACCAAATGAATTAAAAAATCATAACAGTGTTGGTTAGTTTTGTGGATAATTTACTCTGGCATGAGCAAATAAATTCCAGAATTCGGTTGGGAAAGCTTTTGAATTGGAGCTTGAGTTAAACACAATCCTAGGGGTCATGACAGGTAAAAAAAAGTAAGTGCATCATCCGTTTAGTTTTAGTAGAAAAACATGTTGTCACATATTGAATTATGAAAACGAAGGATTGGAGCTGCTGCCCTGGGAAGGGCGCGTTGCCCTGGGCGACCCAACACCCTTGAGAAGGCAAAAGGGGGTTTGCAGACAAACCAGGCGACATTGTAATCATGTCAGCACTGGGTACGAGCTTTGATACACTCGGGGAGGCGTATGATCTTTACAGCTGTCTCTACTCGTGGGAGAAGGATTTGGAATAAGGTACGGGAAGATTAGACTGAATGTGGAGATGACAAAATGCACGCAGGAAATTGTTTGTGGCTACGCGGTATGCATTTTGTACCCTCCCTAGATTTTTGAAGTATCCAAATTTCTGTAGAAATTAAAAATGTTACATAGATTCTGTGCAAAACATGTATTGTTTCCTCGTAACCAGCGACAGAGCTACTGTCATCCACCTGATGATTAAAAAACCATAACAATGTTGGTTAGTTTCCTGGATACTAGATACTGACATGAGTGAATAGATAGCACACTTGAGTTGGAAATGTAATTACAGACCTGAGTTGGGCAGAATCGAAAGGATCATCCATCGTAAAATGGAAATGCATGATGTAGAAAGTGTCGAAACTCGAAACCACTTGATGTATATAGCATTATTTATCAGAAAACATGCTAATAAAGCTTGATTCATAAAAACGCAGGGTGAGAATTGGAGCAGCTGCTCCAGGACATACGGACGCCTTGCCCTGGGCGTGCAAGCACCCTTGAGAAGGAAATTCGTGGATTCGTTGAGAAACCGCGTGACATTGTAATCGTCCCTGCACTTGGTACAAGCTTCGATACACTTGGTGAGGCCTGAAAACATGTGGGTTAAACTTTTTTTTACCTTTGACTTCCATCATATGTAAATACTTACAGTGGAGTATTTATATATTAAGATAAATAACACTAGGTAGTTATGATAACAATTTCCAAAATATACTCTTTTTAGAACTTTTTAATATGTAACTAGCAGCGTGTACCATGCATTTGCATTTCCGGATTTGTTATCAACAGTTATATTTCTGTATTTCCTACCATATTGGTTTCGAAATATCTTTTAGGGAAAGGATTTTTACAATCTCTACTGCTGGGAGGAGGGGTTCTGAATAAGATACGGAAGAGCAGAATGAATGTGGAGAGGACAAAATGCATGCAAGAAATTGTTTGTGCAGTACGCAACTGTACCCTTACTGGACTAAAATGTATTAATCTGTTTGCTTTTGGGATTCATCAAACTTGACCCATGGTGCTTGTTTGAATATGATTTTGTAGGGAAAAGCTGGGGTGGGGAACACCAGATCGTGCCGATAGGAATGCCCTGCACTAATAAGATTTAGGAATCTGAATCTGTACCTTCTCTCGATTCAGTGCCAATGGATATGTGAGTTTACTCTAAATACAACATCAACATACTAGGTGATTCTGAAATCTTTTCCTTCCATATAAGTAGTTTCTTTCTGCATCCTCAAGTTACGTTATCTGAAACTTGTTGCATTTAAGTTTCGTTCATGTTACTTAACTAGTTCTTAATGTCATCATGTACTGTAGCTTTGAAAATTTTATGTGTTCTAAACTTAGTGCTGATTGTGATACTGATTCCTAGTTTAGACCAAATGTCTTCGCTCTCTAATATGAGTATGCCTCCCAGTCCAACTTCATCTGATATACCTCTCCCAGTCAGTAACGAATATAATAGATTGTCTCAACGTTTTTCTCGGTACAGACTTCTATTCCAGTCATTTATACAGATGTTGATCACCAATTGGATTGTTCTGAAATTTTAGTTTTCTTTCTCACTTATTTTTGCTTACTTTTTTCAGTTGCCAAGAGAATGTAAATTATACTCATATCTGCTCACAGCCAATAGATGATGAACATGAGGGGGAACCAGATCCTAGTGATGCTGCTGACTACAACAGATTTTCATAAGAATTCGAAGGGTACATACTTTCGTGTGATTTGTGTCATATGTATCTTTCTTTCGTACCCTGTTTCTATGACGGTTCTTTCTGTTATTTACGCCCTCTGTTAACATTATTTCAGATGGCACATCAGTCTTCATTCTACCGACGTCTCATTTGATTCACTTGATGTTCTGTCCGATGTTCCTCCCTTGGCATTCCTCAGTTTCACTCTATGCCTTCACCACAGTCACCTCAATCAGTGCATGCTCATGCTTCAGATGATTCCACTATAGGCAATTAACGCTTGTCATCTTCTATGCCAATAGATGAAAAAATGATGCCGATTCGAGCAAACGTGCACTGGCAACTCATATGTAAATCCTCTACCTTCCTACAAATTTGCTGTCACCACTTTATAAATCTTGGCCTCTATATTTCTAATTTTGAAATTCTTTACCAGGTCACATGACAATTCCGTTCCACATGTTCAGCCAGTAGAGAATTCTCGGTTTTGTGCTCTCCAAAAATCATTACACGCCTATTCAACACGGACAACAGAAACTATTATGTGCCAATCTATCAGAACATGCTTAAATACTATCACCGAGGGATATAACTTCTACAATTAATACAACTGAGAGATGGGCTTTGGCGTCCGGTATGGAAAGAGTTGGAAGAATTCTAAGAAAATTCATGCAATGCAAGAATTCAGCTGCCTATGTGGAGTATGTGAATCTGGCGCCGCAGAACCCGAGGGGACGTGCCTGGGAGGTGGATTATGCGGTGTGAGAGGGGGAGGATGGAGTGTGACGGGGAGTGAGGTCAACCCGGCGTATGGAGACCAGGGACCGCTAACCCAAACTCATATAGAGACACACAAATAGATATGGTATAATTGCAGTTGGGCCGGATTTTTTTATAGGACAATTATGCTCTTGGGCTTTAAGATGACCCAACGCTTCAACCGTTGGATCACCCAGATAATACACCCCCATTTGTGTACTATACTAGTAGAAATGTCCGTGCGTTGCACCGGGCGAAAAAGAAACACAATATGCTTCATGTGTCATTACCACCATTTTTATATTAAATTTTAATAAACATCAATAATAAAGTTAAACTGATTAGTCCTTTTTGTAGCATGAAGTTCTTTTTTGTGGGTATAAATTTGTATAGTAAATATGCCCGTGCGTTGCAACGGGAGAAATAAAATCCCTGGCGTAATAATAACTGTTTAAGACACTCCATGTGTACATGCCGATCATTTCAATATAGTGAAGCACTAATAGCATAAGCAGTGAAAGCTTAATTTACAATTCAACTTTAATAGTGCAAAAATAGTTACAAAGACATGCATTATTTCATACATAGATTTATAGCTATAGAGTATCTACTGCTAGTGTCGATTTTCTACCTTGTTAGTTGTAGTCTTTGTGCACAAAATAAGAGAGTTTTTTACTATACGAAATCTCATTGATGACATTTTCAACAAAATTTCTGCATTTTCAAACTTTATTATGCTGGTACAATTTTAAATTAAGGAAATCTAAGGAAGATAATAATTATTTTAGGTCACCTCATATTCATATTTCTTAGAGATATTCAAAGTTTATTTTGTCATTGTGAGTTCATTTAATTTTCTGACACAAAGTCTAATTTTTTACATGATCTTGGTTGGGCATTGTACGCGAAATAGGATTATCTTTGTGGCAAAACAAACACTCACATGTGTAGTTAGTTTTTTCATTAAGAGCATGAGCGTCCTGTGCGTACATGTACATCTACATTTTCTTTTCTCGCCAATAAAATGTACATCTACATATTTTTGTGGGTCGCCCTCATGCAGCTAGCTGCAGTCTTCATCAGGTACCATGACCATTGTCTTCATCAGGGAAGACCAATCCAATCCACCTCCACGTCTCCGCAGCGCAGTGACCGCATGCCACAGCTCCTCCCACGTCTCGAGAAGCCGACCAGCAGCGCTTGCCGCGCCCTTCCGTCAGGTTGCAAGATGGATAGGTCATCCCGCCGCTCCGCCATTAAACAAAAAAGCCCGCAAAGCTGCCACTGGGCTTACTGCATCATCACAAACGGGTTTGAGCAGACACGCCGCATTGTCCGGCGGGCATCGCAGCATCTCGCGTATGCCGCGTCGAATGAAAATACAGAGTAACTCGTACTACCAGCCTACTCTCTTTGATCGGGAGAATTTACAAGCAGCTACCAAGGAAACTCTTCCGTCACCGATTCAACTTATTGCATGGAGTTAAACCCGTATACAGCGCTGGCCGTTGATGTCTTGTCAGGCGCCAGCACATCCCCTGTGGCCCTGTCCATCCTCAACAGGGTCACATACCACTACCAGATTCAGATGGCCACCATGTACGGCTTCGCCGACGCCGGCTCCACCATCGTCGAGAAGGCCCGCACGGCTGTGCTCGCACAATACTGCGCCGTTGCCAGCCAGCTCCGCAAGTGTCCCGGCAACGCGCCGGTGTGGGGTCCTGAACAACCGTAGCGTGCGTGCGCTCCTCCGGTCCTGAACAAAGTCCGCGGCTGTCCGCAGCATGGAAGGAGGGAAGCTGGTGCCTGGTGGCAGACTGTGCTCCTGGTACGTGAAGAAAACGGCAAGCGCGAGTTCCTCTGCTCTGCGTTGTGCTCATCGCCAGCAACACCAGCGTCCAGCACCCAGTCGACTATCGAATCCCGCCATCCGCCGCGTCCGGAGCTGGCCTCCACTCCGGATCTGCCGTCCCCATCAACACAAGCCGCCGCACCCTCCTGGTCGCCAGTGCCGATATACAACCGCCACCGACATAGTCTCCCTCGACCCCTGCTTCGATCACAGCCCCGGCCCCTTCCTGCCTGCCTCTATGTGGTGTGTTCGTCGCCGGCAGCATAAGCACCCCGCTGACCGTTGAATTCCGCCATCCGTGGCGTCCGGATTGGCCCCTCCCTGCCTCTATGTGGCATTTTCTTTCTTTTCCGAATGGGTTTTATTGGGTCTCTCTTGGCTGATTTTATTTAAAGAAGCGATATATAGAACTAATAGAAATCGAATCTCATGCCGTCATAGTGCCAATATAGTGCGGCTGGCTACTTCCACATATATGGAAGCCGAAGTTTGGAGTTTGATTCACAATTGGATTGGATTAGTTTTTTTTTCCCGCCCTGATGGTGCCAGGAGCCGACCATCAGAAATCGTTTTCCCATCTTGACGATGTGGCCAGGTGGCGTGTGGAACTTCAGGTTGAGGCCCAGCCGGTTGACTATCTTGACTAAATTTTCTGAGCGCACGAACAACAAATACAAATTCTATGAAAATAGTACCACCTCGTTTATATTACGATTTTGTCTATACGAATCGTAAAAGCGTATTATAACTGGGCGGAAGCGTATTATGACGGTGAACCCACGGAGTCAATCCGTGCTTTATTATTATAGGGATAGGGATAGATATAATGCACCGTAAATTTCCCTTTTTAAAATGTAAAATACCATTTGCGAAACTTTTTGTGGAATTCACCCTAAATGGTATAACTTTACATGGTAGGGTTGACAAAATATTTTTCAGTTACTTTATCCATGGCAGTAGCTTCTCTGTACAGTTCCAGCGCTTCCTCCATTGTATTGGCGTTTGATAAATGCCACAATCTTCTCTTGGGGTGAGGATGATCAGCTTCCAGGATCTCTCTCCGTAGAGTATAATCTCCTACGATCTCGGTTGCCTTCCCAATGAATGCAAGGGCATTGAGTGGATGGAAACCAGCAGCACCAAGTAGTAAGGTTCCAATGCGATCTGCCTCTATCTCCTTACTACGTACATAAGAGACAATCATGAAGAGATTCTAATTAACATGAGATACTTGCATGTGCTTCATATTAAACAAAGTAAGAAATTTCACTCTGCAAAAGAGTTCCCATGGGGGGGGGGGGGGGGGGGTGTGTTACCATACTAGTAAGGCTGAACTCACGAAGTTCGATGTGGTGAGGGTCGGCTTAATTACCATACTAGTAAGGCTAATACGGTATTTAGATTAAAAATACATGAAATATACGATACAAAAATTATATCACTAGAAACTCTTATCAAATACGAATCTAACTGTATGCTTTGTGTAACACATATGTCATATACTTGGTCAATGCTTACAAATTTGACCCGAGACAAAAGTAATATACAAAGTAAATAAAAACAGAGAGAGTATTTCACATGAAAACAAGGATTGGCCACAGATCAGTCATTTTACAAACATATCATTATGTATTAAATCATCAATATGAACAATTAATGTGACATCTATCTAGAAGAAAAAAAAGTGAAGCGGCTATTATACATACCGATGTAAGAACCTCCGACGAAGGATTGCCGGTAACCACAGCCTGCTCATGATATCCGCCTGGTGCCTTGCAATGAGGTGCCCAACCTAAGCAAAAATGAGCGACAACAACGTACGTCGTTAGATTGAATCCACTTGCTAGGAAGTAGGAACGCCCTAACCCAGCATTGCACTACGTATTAGTACATAGCCTTAAACCCTAGGGTACGTACCTCATGTGCAAGAGCGAAGGCGATCTCGCCGTCGGTCTTATACCAGTCAAGCAGTCCGGTGAAGACTATAATCTTGCCACCGGGCGCGGACCCTGCAGTGGCGTTATCATGCCTGGCGAGTACCAGCTCCCAGCTGCCGTTGAGGCCATGGAGGTGCCTCGTGTGTGGCTGCGGTGCCCACGGCGTGTTTCCTTTCCGAGTAACACGGAGCATGGGGGCGTCGCGGCTGTTGTAGACGCCCAGGCCACGGTTGGCGGCGTGGATGATTCTCTCGGCGATGCGACGGACGCGGACGCTATCCGGATGGCATGGGTCGACCGTCTTATGCCTGTGCTTGGCCATCTCCTCGGCGAAAAGGGACTCGCCGAGGTCGCGCTCCTCCTTGGGAGACAGGACGACCAGGTGGGAGCGGTTGGTGCAGGGCACGACCTCGCGGTCGCATGTGGCCATCACCGCGGCGCTCAAGCCGATCGCCGTCGCCGCGGCGACCTTCCAAGGGTCGTGGTACCAACGGAACTGCCGACGAAGCACAGTCGACGCTGGGTGACGGAGTAGAGCAGGCGTGACGCGGGAGGCAGAAGAGTACCAGCGAAGCAGGCGCTGCGGGGCGGCCGGAGCTCTGCAGCGGCGGAGCATCTGGGAGAGCGAGCACCACAAACGGCTCATGGTCGGTCGATAATACCTGGTTCTTATGGGAATTTGCAGGCGGTTCTATCGATCGAGTAGGAGGCTCTTCGCCTTTCGTGTTTGAAAGTAGTTTAGTCTGGTCGATCCTAGCTACGTACTTATATTATACTACTATATATAACAGGCTAACGGTGTGGCCTGTCGCGACTCGGAGCCCGGTGGGTGGGTGGCTGGACGAGTCGGACTGCCCGGCGGCCCGGCCGTATCCAGACGTTGTTCTCGTCATCGCAACAATGATAGTGTTGCAGAAATACTTTACCATAAATACTATGTTGCAGAAATCATTTGCAATATAGATGATCTTGTAGATTTTTTTCCTTCATTATTTTTTGCAACATGGGTGCTGTTGCGGGAAAAATTTGCAACACAAACAATGTTGCAGAGAATATTTGAGTTTTTTTCATCTTTATCTTTTGCAACATGACTGTTGTTGCGGAAGAAATTTTTGCAACACACATAATGTTACAGAAGAGAGACACAAGGGACACTCATACCCGCGTCACACAGAGAAGACGACACATCACTCGCATGCGATCCACCGGCTGAAGGTAAGCATTTCCCAAATAAAAAATACATCTATAGGTCGTATCAAATAGTGGTCGATCGGGGCCTGCGCTAGCTAGCTCAAACCGAAATGTGGCCTAGCTCTTGCTCTATGTTTTCCGACAGAAACGCAGCACTGCTACAAGGGAAGAAAACGGACGAAATTTCCAAAATTTCAAAGGTGAACGAAATATTTGTGGTACGTGCTGGAAAATTTAGCATTTTTTGATTAATCTATTCCACGAGTAGATAATAAATATGACAATCATAGTATGAAACTCATACCGATACCCAAACATGTGAGCATGTATAGTACATAGAACCGAAACATCTATGAACACAATATATACGGCTAGCACATGAACGGGCAAAGAGGGGACTGACAAGTCATACCCTCTGGTTGGCTAGGCCAACACGGTGGCAGTAGTATCCTCAGCGTCGTCCATGGCCTCTTTCTTGGCGGCTTCATCGTCGGCCATGGGGTCAATGCAATGGAAGTAGTCGAAGCACATGAGGACGGAGACGGAGAGATATAAGGAGCAGTCGTGCGGAGAGGCTCCCCAAAACCTTATTGCCCTTCTCTCGGGTAAGATCTCAAAGGACGGGGTTCCGAAGGCAGCTGCTCTCCGACGAACCGTGCACATGGTGGCCGGGATGGGATCGCCGGAGGCGGCATAGTGAGAGGAACAATAGATAACAGTTAGGGTTGCGCGAGGAGGGAACGAGTGTGTCTTTCGGCCGCACTAGCCAACTCTATGAAGAGCCCATGGTCTAACGTCTCGGACGGTGACACTTCAGTTAGTGACTCGTTAATTAATTTGAGATTAATTTACCATTCCCAACCGGCGAAAATAAAGCGCATACATGTGAGCTGGTCTCATTCTCGCAAACTGCGGCACACGTGCATCGTGACGAGGCGAGGCGGGCATGTGTGGGGAATTTTTCCCATTGAAACTTTTTACTTTTTGACAGTATGTTGGTATATTAGGTCTGCACATGACATGATAATTCCAATTTAGAGTTTTCATATGTCAGTACTAAAACATGATATTAGGTGTGCGCATAGCATGCATATGTTGGTTTTATTCATTTCTGTTTTGGTACATACATTCCTGATGGCTCCATGCCTCCCTGCCAGCTGCATCTCTGCTTTCTTAAATTGAAGAGAAGAAAAAAAACACACCCAGGATGCTACAGTCCACTTTTTTTTTATGTTAATACAAATACAATGGTTACATGCTTGCTTAAATTGAAGAGAAGATAGAAACACTAAGTGTTAGCTAGTTGCTTTTGATTCAGTCTGTGAGTAGTGAAATGATTCTCTTATCAAGTGCTTGTGTGTAAAGCAAAATCAATCTTGCTCTTATCTTCCGTCTCAAGACACTCAAAGTTCAAACAAACTTGTCATCAAGTTAGATGTTTGTTTGCTCATTTTACTTATGCTCTATACATATGTGATTCCTCCCATGCTTCCTGCTACAATTGAGAGAAAAATATTGAGGAAGCAATGAGTGGATCAAATTTGTTTTGGTACTTGCTGAAATGTTAGTGCACAACATTTTGAGGGTCCTTCCTCTCCTTCTCTATTTCTTCTTTTCCTCCCCTTGTGGAATTTCTCATCTTAATTTTTGTTGATTCCCCTGCCCAGAAGAAGGAGCAGAAGGAGCAGAACAAGGGAAGGGAGCTCACTGCCCAGTCCATACCCATCTCACCCAGGTAATTAATAGCTATATATAAATACCATGTCCTCTCTTGCCCTAAAATGATCCTAATTAGTTAGTGATCATGGTCAGAGGGACGTCGCCGGCGGCCTGCCTACCTGTGTGGGAGGAGACGGGGCGAGGGGGGCGCCGAGGGGATGACGAGGAGGAGGGGGTGTGGTTGTGATGCTTGTCGGTGGCATTGGTCTGGTAGAGAAGGCGGCAGTAGAGGCATCGGCGGAGGGACGGCGTCGACGGCGTGCCAGCCGAGGTCAGCAACAGAGGATACGAGGAAGGGGTGGAGGAGACGGCGAGGTGGGGGTCGTGGTGGTGGTGGTGCGGAGCTGAGGGAAGCATGAGAGGATCCGATGGCGGATGGAACTGGCAGCGGCCACCGCATCATATTGTCTCTGACGCTGCCGGCTGGCGGGCTGTAGGTTCTCCCGGCAGATTTTCCCCATTTTAGGTGGTTGGATAAGGTGGGCAAGGGCTAGGCTGAGAGGGGATAGTGGGTGTGTCTTTTTGCAAAAGTGCCACTGATTGCTTTGTGTGTGTTAGATATAGATAGAATGATTGTGAACGAAAGATGACAGGCATATCATCATCACCACCCATGGTTTTTATAGGAGTAGAGATTTACTGTGCATCAATGGGCCGGCGTTGGAAGCACGTGTTGGACCGGCCTTTACTGTGTGCATTCTCACAGTGTGTTCGTGTTTCTTTTTCTTCCGTTTTTATGCACATTTTCATTTTTTCGATTTTAAATTTCATTTAATGTTCCTAAATATTCTAAATATATGTATTGCAAAAATACTTTACATAAATTATGAATAAAATGTTAATAATGCACTTGAAAATGTTAAAACATGTAGAAAGAAATATTAATTATGTGTACTAAAAATGTTTGTTACATTAAAAAAAGGCCATATGCTTAAAAATATGTACATCACATTTAATAAAAATGTTTGTATGATTTAGAAGTTCTAAAAATGTTTGCATAATTCGGAAAACTGTTTCATACATTCAAGAAAAATGTAGGTTACATTTCAAAACATGTTCACAAGTTTAAAAATATGTTTGTCACATTTTCAAATATATATATATATATATATAATGTTTGCATAATGTTAAAAAAACATGTTTTGTCCATTAAAAATGTACGCAACATTTAAAAGAAAATTAGTGTTTCAAATTTTTATGAAATTTTCGAAAATATTTATACAATGTAAAAAAAAGTTCCGGTAGATTAAAAAAATCTTTATATCCATTATAAACATGTACTTGATTCATTTGAAAGATATTCACAAGTTTCCAAACGTATATCATGGAGTTTAGAATTTTTAATTTCCACTTAAAATGTACAACGTGTATTTTGGAGAACATGTTACTGTTTATTCCAAAAAACTGTTAAAAAACCGATAAATCATGTATTTGAAAGAAATGTTAATGTGTATTAAAAGAATTTATAGCCCGATAAAACAAAAGAAAACCGAAGAAAATGACAAATGAAAAAACAAAAGAAAATGACAAAAAAGGAAGAAAACCGAAGCACAGCGAGCGACCTACAAAAGACTGCCCCCTAATGGGCCAGCCCGATTCGCTCGCCCGTAGGCGATTCCTGTTAGGAATCGTACGGGCGAGACATAGCCCCTGCGAAGAGTGGCCCGCCTCCGTCTTGATACCGCTCTTCCCTCCTCGCAGTCGATGCCACACCCCTCACTTTTGACGTTCGTCGCCGCACCGCCATCGACGTCCTTGTTCCACTTCATCGCCTCCCTGCTCCTGTCTCCACTCCGTCGGCAAGCTGGGCATTGGTTTTCGAGGTACGAGTTTCTTGGCATTCAGATTAGTTGATCAGACCTCGCGCAACTCCACAATTTTTGGGCGTTCCGGGACAGTACTGTTCATCTAGATCCGCCCCAGGATTGGGGCGTGGCGGTGGTAGATTGGGAGTTGTGTCACAGGAGTTTGGTCAGTTGACTTGTATTTATCCTAGTAGATTGATAAGTTGCCCCAAAATCTCCATAGGTCCGATTTTAACCTATGTGCCCACCAAGTTACTGGTTACTGACTTATTCCGTTGCGTATACTATATACTCCCTCCGTCCCAAAATTCTTGTCTTGGAATTTTGGGACGGAGTGAGTATACAAGTTCTTGTTTTCAGTCGTCGGCTTTGTTGTTTTGTAAGTATTGTGCAGCAAATAGTCGCTTAAGGAACATGCAAATAGCTCATATGTGTTAGATTCTGATAACCATTACCAATCAAGAGGAGGTTTTACAAGCATTTTGTTGTTTGTTTGTGTCCTTCGTCTTTGTGTCGTGCGATGCAAATGGGTTGTTTTGTTAGACTTCTGTGCATCAAAGGACATTGGTGCAGAGACGGAATAAGACTTTTGATATATATAGTTCTGAATGTGTTGGCTACTGAATACTCTTGAGTTGCCACTCTGTTCCTTTAGTTTAACATGGTATCTTTGCTTTTTTGCGGGGATTATCATGGCATATTTCAGTGCTTGATGGCATGCAATTTTCATTTCCTAGTAGAATATCTACTTACTTAGTTGCAACAAAAAAGAGGGTCTGAATCTCTGTATGTGTGATATTTTTGCAAACTGGATCTTTATTTTGGGACATCACTCCACTACTGAACAATAGAGCTTGTTTTCCATGCAGGATATAGCCTTTTCTTCTTGGGTTGGGTGTATCAAGATGTCTGGAAATAATTCCCAGGCCGTGGCAGACTGAATAAAGGCGCATGCCCTATCAAATGCTAAGGGATTGAGCAGGGCTCAAGCTGAACGTGCAGCGGAAGCTGCTGCCCGCAATGTCAATGCCTATGGGCAGAAGGAAGAGGGGCCAAGCCACTGGCAGGAGAGGAAGGAAGCCAAGAGGAAGATGTACCTGATGAGCACGGAGCAGCCTGTGAGGCTAGGTGTGAGGCGAAATGCAGTACCAACTTCTTCCGCTGGTTGTCAATGTCAGAAGTGCTTCCAGCCCGGGCACTGGACGTATGAGTGCAAGAATGAACGGGTCTACATCTCGCGGCCCTCGAGGACTGAGCAGCTTAAGAACCCCAGGCTGAAGAAGAAAGTGTCGCTGCCGGCTCGCTCTCGGTTCGTGAACCCTGATCTTGAGAAGGAGATGGAGGAGGAAAGGAAGCTGACGGGAGAAAAACAGA
The DNA here is from genome assembly GCF_056163025.1 of Triticum urartu. Lineage (NCBI taxonomy): Eukaryota > Viridiplantae > Streptophyta > Magnoliopsida > Poales > Poaceae > Triticum > Triticum urartu. Next base: position 24,483,600 of record NC_141877.1, on the reverse strand, counting down.
AGGAGAAGTCTGAGAGAAGGGAGGTAAAGAGTAAGAGAAAACATCGTGCTTCGGTGTCAGACACTGACTCTGACTCCAAATCATCATCGAGTGGCTCTGAGTATTCTTCTGAAAGCGGTAGTTCAAGCTACAGTCCATTGGACTCGGATGATAGGAAGCATCGATGCAACGCGAAGCAGAAGAAAAGAAGGCACCGAAGGGATAACACGTCTTCATCATCCTCCTCGTTATCCAAATCTGAGTCTGAACCTGATTCTGACGATAAGGGCAGCAACAGAAGGAAGAGCAAGAAGCGTGGTTACACGCGCCGAGCTTGAAGAGCCAGAGAACTTTGAGGAACCAAGGAGCAAAAACAATGGAGTTCAAAAAGAGAAGAAAATGGAGTAAGGCTACACAACATCTGTCATATTAGAGACAATGTATATCAGTAAGTAAGGAAAGATTTATCATCTACGTAAAATATCTAGGAAAATATTAGAGCTCACTCATATAAATTGTCAGAAAAAATATTTATCAACATGTTCTGCCCATAGTATAACTGGCCAGCAACAGCTGCTATCTTAAGCAAAAAGAAAGAAAATGCAGCTATGAAACATAACTGAAGTTCTTTAGCCGAATGAATTGCAAAAAACCACATTTTAAGTTCACTTTCGGATTTGCCACCAAATTTCTTGGTCGTCCCAAAAATCTACCCGTTTTCTTACTAATTTTCTCAATAAACACTTATGACCGATTTGGGACAAATTAATCCAATTTCTGACATGTTGGGCCCGCTGGTTAGGTCCACATGGCACTAAAAGTCAACATAAATAGAGTTGACCATCAAGTTGGATGTGGGACCCACCCTTTAGAGCTTGCTACCATATTTCTTTGTGGCATTTCTTCAAACAACTTGCAGGTAGAGGGCCGGCGGTTCTCGCCGGCGAACATCAACGGTTCTTGGAGCTGAGCAAGACCGTAGCTTCATCCACGGCCACACCCTACCGTGCCCCTGCTCCCCGCCACAAAAAACGGCACCATGGCCGCCATCAAGCTTCGGCCGCGCAACACCTCGACCATGGCTAGCACAACACCGGCCAAGCGCGTCACAGAAGCAGGAAGCAAGGGGGACAGTGGCACGGTCTTCCTTGGCTGGATAAGGCCGACACAGCAGCTTACCGGTGCGGTGGCGAGAGCCGGCCATGGCGGGACCATCTATTGCTGCAGCGTGAGCTACTGCTAAGCTGTGGCCACCTCTGCTCGGCAACTGTTGGGCGAACTGGCACGGTGTGAGGGGGAGGCGCGGGGGAGAGAGAATGAGAAGACAAGAGGGGGCGTGGCTGCCGGCGACGCACCCGGCCGGAGGATTCGGCGGACCGCGCGCGAGGTGGCAGCGCTCGGCTGGGAGGAGGTGGACGAGATTTGTGGACTGGGCCCTGACAGGTGGCCCCTTCTTTTAACTTAACAGTCAACTCCGTTTATGTTGACTTTTAGTGCCACGTGGACCTGATCAGCGGGCCCAACATGTTCAAAATTGGATTAATTTGTCCTAAATTAGTCATATGTGTTTATTGAGAAAATTAGTAAGGAAACTAATAGATTTTTGGCACGCCTAAGAAATATGATGGCAAATCCGAAAGTGAACTTAAAATACGGTGATTTTTTGCAATTACTCTCTTTAGCCAGACACCAGTAGCATGTATTCCTCACTGGCAAACATAAATGTAATCATCTTCTTTATCTTTCTATTAAAAAGTATGTGCCAAAATAGGGAAAACTACGAAGGGAAAAATACTCCCAAACAAGGGGGAAAAGGAAGAACAACACCAGCACATGAAAGGACAAGTAGAAACAAGGGGCATGAAGTGGGTACAGTGGACTAGCTAATAACTTCAATATGGTTGAACATGTATCTGACAAGTGAGAATGTATTTGCTAGGCATATAGGCCTATGAAAATTCCGTGACTTACAAAATCTAGAAGATGAAAATATTACTCCCTCCGTTCCAAAATACATGACTCAGCTTTGTGCTAACTTTATACTAAAGTTAGCACAAAGCTGAGTCATGTATTTTGGAACGGAGGGAGTATTCGCCAAGAGCATCTTGAAAATGCACCCCAATAGCGATGCCCCAGCTAATCCACCAAGACTGTTGCGCAAATGCTTTGATGACCAAGACGAAGCAAATGCTTCGACAACCATGACGACAAGGCGTATCATGATGGCATTGACGTCCGCGGCCATGTAAAGAGGCATGCTTTAATGAGCTTTGGGGAGCATCGCCGGTGTTGTTATGGAGCGTCTTTGAGCCGTTGGAGCATCACTGATAGAGCATCGTCATCGTCATTGTTTCAACGGAACATCGTTCGAGCCGTCTGAGCATCACCGGTGCTGCGACGGAGCATCATCGGGGCCGTCGGAGCATCACCGGTGCTTCAATGGAACATCGTTCGGGCCACCCGAGCATCACCGGTGCTGCGACGGAGCATCACCGGGGCCATCGGAGCATCGTCGTTGCTGCAATGGAGCATTGTTCGGGCCGTCAGAGCATCACCGATGCTGTGATGGAGCATTGTCGGGGCTGTCGGATCATCGTCATTGCCGCAATGGAGCATCGTTCAAGCTGTCGGAGCATCACCGGTGCTGCAAGGAAGCATCACCGGTGTTGTGGTGGAGCATTGCCGATGTTTCAAGGATGGTCTAGTAGCGTCATTGTTGCAACCAGGCGCATGGCGAGCTCGTCGCGTTTTCATGTGAGATGGCCGGTGACGGGGCTGCCGCAACCTGGGAAACGAAGATGCTGTGCATATATCCGATGGCTGGTTGGCGTCGCCGGAGAGAGATATAACGGTATTTGGGATGGAACTATGGAAGTGATGGTCCAGAGATCAAGCGGCCCTACTCGAAGGAAATCAACAGGCCGGGAAGGCGGTCTAAAAATCTCTGCCATCAGCCGGTTTACGTGTAGCAGCGGTCTAAAATTATATGGGAACACCATCTTCCCGTAAACTTAGAAGTTGGAGGATCCCGTAAATTTTTTGCGGGTTTACGAGACTGTTGGAGGCCTTTTTTTGCCCTAACTTTCTGTAAATGAAAGTTTTTTTTTTGTGATACGGGAGCTATCGGAGTTGCTCTTAGTAAAGAAAGAATAATCAACTGTCACGGTTGATAAACTGATGTTAGATTTTGAAGCATGACAACGTTTAGCACGGTCCATAATCAAAGGCGATGGTCGCCTGCAGGCGTCGGCGATAACCTCCACTACAGTGATTCGGGTCTCAATGGCTAGGTATAGGACCTGAAGGACTCGAGCATGGTACGTATCTGTGTGTCGCTGAGCAGCTCTTGTCCATGGGCATCGACTTCCTGACGACGTCGGGACGGTCGTGGTGTGCTCCACTACTGGAATTGCGTTGGTGTGCCTGCCAAGCTTCTCTTTTTTCTTTTGATGAAACCGTGGGATCTTGTTAGAACTGGAAAGAGAAACAAAACGAAAATTCGATATGGTTCCTGCCACCATATCGAAAATTCTGGCTACGGCGTGATGGATTAAATTAAATACATAAATAAAGAAAAGAATTCTGGCTACAGTCATCCGGAGGGAGCTGTTGAAACGGGAAAGTGGTGGAGGCTCTCGATCGTCTGATGAAACAGAAATTGACCGTGCCAGATCGATCCGACGTTTAGACAGAATCGGACGTCCTTCCAGTTTTATCGCACGGGAGGCGGAAGGGGTTGGAACTCCGATTCGACTCGGGGATCTGGATCAGGAATCCTTGTCAACGACTTCGAAATAAAGGCAAAGGCTGCTGCTATTTCCCTTCCAAGATCGAGGAGAATCGACGGAGATGTCAGGTGGAGGCATCCACGCTCTAGGCGACGACGCTCTGGTGCACATCTTTGTCGGCCTCCCTCCCGTCTCCGTGCTCCGTTGCCGTGCCGTCTGCAAGGACTGGCGGCGTGTCACCATCGACCGTTCCTTCCTCGCCGCCCATGCCGCCAACCGCCCACTCGAGATGATCGTCAAATCTAGTCTCCCACACTGGGCGGTGGAAGCCATCCCTCTCGACGACCCGGCGCAGTTGACGGATCGCTTTCTTTGCGACTACGCCCCCTCCGCCGAAGTCCGCAATGTGTTGTATTCTCTCGACGGCTTGCTCGTGCTGGCGCAACATCATGGCTTCTTTGTCATCTGTAACCCGACTACCAGGCAGTGGACCAACCTGCCGGAGCTGCGTCAGCAATCCTATTGCGCAGTCTTCGAGTGCGGCTTCTACTTCCACGGCTTCTCCGGCGAGTACCGCCTTTTATGTCATGCTGTTGAGATTGCCCCGGAAGAATATAACAATAGCTTCGACCCTGACACGAAGCGTTACTACTACATCCTTTCAGCTGGTGCCATCCTGCCGCGTCGACTTGGCCGAGCTCCTTCCAGCCCGGGAAACCTTAGCTATGAGGTTCCAGTGGCTCATCGTGGAACCCTTCATTGGCTCTCTAACCATCCTCAAGCCAACCGCACCGGCAAGATGCTAGCATTCGACACGACTTTTGAGACATTCCGATTCATGTCGCGGCCGCCGCTAGATGAAACCATGAGGACGACCTTGTTTGAGCTCGATGGGGAGCTCGGGGTCGCCGCTATGCAGAGCTTGACGTCCCTCGACATATGGGTCCTACAAGACTACAAGGCCGAGACATGGACACTGCGCCATCGGGTCCATGTCCCGATGCCCATATTTCACTACCACCATGGAATATCAGTGAGCAAGGTCATCTCTGTTGGGAACGGTGCCATTCTCATTGGAGCTCCCAACTGTGAGGTGGCTCGGATGTACCATCTCAAAGAGAAGAGGGTGATTTGCAGAGATTTCACCTTCGGTGTTGCAAAAACTGCAACATTCTTAGTATTCAATGAGAGCCTCGTGCCACATACCTTCTTCGATTCCCCTCGCTGCCCGAATCTCGAAACTATATACTTCTCTAACAAGAGTTAGCATATTTTTGCACCAGAACTTTTTTCTTAGTGTTAGGCGAGGTGCCATGAGGTGTTTCCGTGTTTGTGGTGGCTTAGTAAGATCTATTGGTTCAGTTTATCGTAGATGCTTATATGGATATGATGTGGATGTGGATGTTTATATGGGTATAAGTGCCTACTTTGTCTATGTGAACATCTTTTTCTTTTTGAAAAAATGATAACGTATTTGGTGACAAATTTAGCGGTAATTTTGATATCATCATGCACCAACTTCATTGAGCATCAACAGCAGAACAAAATAAATTTATTGAGCTTATAGTGTTAATACAATATTCTATGGGTATTGCTACAAGAACAAACTTATGTGGATATTTGGTGCGTGCCACCTTCTCCCAGATCGAATCAAAGTTTATTAGAGGGCATTCTCTAGCAACGTGCAGGAGAAAGACCATCGGCTTCTTATGAATTTTCATATTTCAGTACTGCGGATATTTTGTAGTCATCATGGTAATCATCTCCTCAAGCCTTTGTTTCAACCATTCGGTCTAATTCGAATTAACTAATTCTCAGTCAACTAACAATAACTGTAGTCACTCAGGAAAAAAACATATATCAACTAACACTAGAATTGACTAGGTTCAGTTCAATTGCCAAAAGGAAAAATGAGATGAAAAAGCACATGGAAACTCATCTAGACAATCCGTCACACTTGAAGGACGAAGGAGATGTCATGGTCGGCCAGCGGCGTTGAGCCGATGCCTAAGATGCTAGTGGTGGCCGGCAGTAGACAGAGGGGCTCGAAGGACGAAGATGCGGTGCATGCTTGCGGCGATGGGATTGTTGTGGCTGCGGCGACGATAGAGCTGGATTCCAGCTACAACAACAACTGGCGAGCAACTCTGAGGATGGCAGAGGCAACATGGCATTGGCAGAGGCAAAGTGTGGTCGCTAGATGCGGTGCATGCTAGTGAGGGCGCCGACGCGGGGTGGAGGGAGGAAATTATAATTGAGTGGGCGGTCGAGTATATTTTCAGAGTCAGGGCACCTGAATAGTAAAAATTCTAATCCTCTAACACCGATAAAGGATCGGTTAGGTGTGGTTTAGCTGCTCAAAATTGATTTTTTGCTCCTCTAACGCCTTTTAAGGGGTTGGCTAGAGATGCTCTAAGATATGAAGATGACTACCCTGCTACCTTTATATACCATACTCACGACCGCTTGAGTGGAAAGCAAACTAACTAGCATGCATCATACCTAGTTTAACTTGCAACGAATTGCATAAAAGATCAGCTTCTTCATGTCAATGCCGAGGGGGAAACTAAACTCCGGATTCCATAGCAAGGCAATGACCGCACAATGACACAATGATTTAAGCTTGTAGAGCATTCAAAGTAATAAGCATTCTCGAGTGAAAATAAGACTTCACACTTTATAATCAAATAGAAGGGTTGGGCATGCTTTGCTACGCTGTTTGTGTTGTTGGGATTTCATAACGATAGAAATTGGTTTGAAGCATGGGAAAGATAGTGAATGTGTTTTCTTTTTTATAATGTAATGTTTTAGTGGGTTTTTCGGCAGTGTGATTCTGTATTATATGCTAATCAACCCATATGTGGGAAAGTTTGTAGGCGCATGTACTATATCAATACTACAGTGCACGTGCTAGCGCTTCTTCGTTAGATGGTGAGAGGGTGTATGGTATTGATGTGTTTTTACATAATGGTTGCTGTCGATTAATTTGAGAAGTCATTACCAAGTCAAATTCATGAATCAAATCCAAAATTAAATACCTCAACTGAATGAGAGAATTGAAGAGAGAGAGCACCTTAAATCATGGATCCAGTCAAAATCGATGACCCAATTCTAAAAATAGGGAGCATAGTGTATTAGATATTACCACTAGCTCATTTTGCACTACTCAATAAGCTCATTCACTTGCTCATCCTATACTATTTAGGTAGCAAAGATGGACCTACACATTAACAAACTAGATGATACCCCGCGCATTGCTGCGGGAATTGCTTGCAATATATTTTGATGAGATGTGGTTATATGGGCATGAATATAAAATGAGCATATGTAAACAACATAGGTTAGTGCAAGGTATTTTGGAACATGTACCTTAAATCATCCACATTCAGATCACCACGAATTAAGAACTATATATGTTTGCTTAAAATGAATTGCTGATAGCATCATGAAGTTTCCCAGCTTGTCTGCCATACTGATAAAGTTTAGTTCACCATTTCTTAAGGTATGAAATGTTCTAAGAGAATAATACCAAGAACTTGTTGGTAAGCATAACTGTAATAAAAAAACACGAATTGGAAGTGGGCCTAATTGAGAAACCATAAAAAATCTAGTGGGAGACTCACATATAAGTACAAAAAAGTTGGAGAAGTGTGATTCTATGTCATGCTCTGTTTCATATGAAAAATGGAAAGTAACTTTAGGAAATTAGCAAGTTTAAAACAATAATATGGTGCTTTGTTTGTTTCGGTTGCTTGTATTTTGAATTTATGATAAGCACAACACAGAATTTTGCATCCAGTTCCACCATCCTACATAAATACAAAAAGTGATGTGTTACAAATATGAAATGTACTTTAGTTTAACATAGCAAATTAAAGAGCTAAAGATGTGGAATCTTGCAAACAAAAACATAGACAATCCTCTATTATCATCAGTGAACTAACCATGATCCCTTCTCCCAAGGGTACTGATATCAGAATTATTAATTCATAAACTGTTGCAAAAACATAGACAATCCTTTATTATCATCACTGAACGAAGTCTTGTTTAGATCTGGAGAGGGTGAGAGAGTGTGAAGAGAGCAACTACAAGTAGACCAGCAGTGAGGGGAGAGAGAGAGGCCAACGAAGTCTTGTTTAGATCTGGAGAGGGTGAGAGAGTGTGAAGAGAGCAACTACAAGCGCTGAGGCTCCAGCGTGTATATATATACTGGAGAGAGTGTGAAGAGTGCAAACCCTAGAAAACAAGCGCCGAGGCTGCAGCTTATACGTGATGAGGTGATTATACGGTCACTACGAGATCGTATAGATCCATATCCATCCATTTTGACCAGTCAAAGAATCCTCCTAGCATGAATTATGCTCAAGTGTAGTTATCGAACCCGAGACCTCAAGTTTGATGAGCGAAGAGGCTAACCAGCTACACGACCCTCTTGTTATGTTCAACGAGAGGAAAATAACCTTTTATACATTCCTGCGTTCGTGTGACAACCATGCCGTGTTTTTTTTGTGTGGGAGTCATTGGGATTTAAATCATAATCGTGTCATGTAGCTTTGGTGGTAAGACTATCCACAGTGGTGCAGAAATAATGCAACCTTAGTCACCTTACCTCTCTCCACATAGTACGTTGGGACCCACCAGTCAGAGGGTGAAACAAACAAATTAATAAGAAAAATTAAAAGCGCCAGCGGTGTATCTTACCTCACACATCTCGCTACTGCTCGGAAACACTGTCCAATTGATCCCTCTGTTCGCTCACGTACTATTTTAAGTGAATCCTTATTATAACATGCACACAATTTTGGGCACTTGTATTCGACCTAAGTCAGTGTGCCACCGTATCTCGTACGACTCCCTCTGTCTAGGTGTAATAAGTCTCGTTAGAAGGTGCAGCGGGACCAAGGTGCAAGCAGATTGGAGGAGGAGGAGAAACTTGACTGGTCATTCCTCCAATCAAAGCCCTGATTTCTATCTCTAAACGCAACAATTAATCCAAACAACTAAGAGATACCTCTTCTCTTGTACGTACTCCATTTGTATCTCACTTCCCGTGGCTTCGCACTCGCATGATTTTCCTATTCCATGAACCCGTGTGTGTGTGTGTGTGAGCGTGCGTGTGTGTGTGTGTGTTTAACAACATGTGTGTGTTAGAGAGAGCGACAGATCGACCTACTCCTACAGAGAGATGGTGTGTAGTGTACGATTTTAGCCGGGAGAGTTGGTGCATCTTCTCATTTCCGGGCGTCCGGTAGGGACAGGCTGACAGCTGCCACGCCCGCTCCTGACCAGCATGGCCCACCCAAAGACCCTCCATCGCCCCCGCGCGCTTCCCGCTTGAAACGGTCAGCCACTCCAAAGAATCGGTGCCGCATTGATGCCCGGGCAGAGCGGACGCAACCTCTCACTGGCGCCTGCGTTGAAGGCAGAAGCGGAATCAAGAGTGATGGTTGCTTCATCCGTTCAACTTACTGCTGGGTCTATGTGATTTTACGGCTCATTGGTTTAACTGAGGTGGTAGGACTGCTAGATGTCCCACGCTTTCGGCGAAAGGAGGTACTACTAGATTACAATTTTCTCCATTCTTACGGCGGAGGAGTGCAAGAGCAGTGAAAACACGCAAACTCAGTGATTACATGGCCCACCTCACACTATCATCATATTTTCTAGACACCGTGCGACACCTAACTCTTTACATAGTACTACTTGTATAGTACGTACTGTAATTTATCAGCAGGATAGTACAATGCTATGAAGCTTCCAATTTATGTTGCATGTATCTTGCATCCAAGGTTGCCCGTTGCAACATTTCATCAAATACAAAGGAGACTAACATGCATGCTATTGCATCTCAATGATTGACAGATCATAGCAAATATGTACTCCCTCCGTTCCAAAATAAGTGTCTCAACTTTATGCCATATACGGAGCAAAATGAGTGAATCTACACCCTAAAATACGTCTATATACATCAGTGTTTGGAGTATGTACTAGTAGTTCATATTGAAATCTACTAAAGGACATATATACTCCAAACAATATGATAATCTCTCTAACCAAGGTAGTAGGGACGAGGAGTAAACGGAGGGAGTAGTAAAATTTTCTCCTCTTCCTGTGAGCCACCGCGCCCGTGGGCGAGGGAGCGGGCGTAAGGCGTACAATACTACTACTACTCATGCAGTCCCTAGCCATTGAAACAGGGACAACTATAGAAAAAACGATCCATGCAGTCCCTAGCCCTTGAACCGTAAACCCTGACCAGGCTTTAATTTGCTGGCAACATCGGTGCTTGCTAAGAAATGAAGTTTGCAACCCTTTGACCATCGGATCATTTTGTGCAGTTTCACCAAAATCGAGATGAGCATCCATATGGCAAAGAAATTGAAGAAGCGTGATTAGAATAAGATTACTGGGACTAGTTGATGAGACATAAACTCATCACAAATACAGTACGTAGAAGTTAGTAGAGGTATGTGCGGGGCAAAGAAGTAGAGAAATATCCACATGGAGTGATGTGGGCAGCTGGAGCAGTGGTGCAAGCCGGCTGTAAAGGGAGTTGTACCTGAGGGATGTCGGGACGTAGCTCAACCTAGAGGAGGGCGGCGGGAGGAGGCAACTACCCACGTCGCGGCAGTGAGCAATGGACGAAGGCAACCTCACCGGCTTTGTGAGAGAGAATGGCAGGGACCCCTGATCGGGACGTGCCGACAGTGGGTTTTCACCGTCGGCGACGGCGACCGCATCTACACTAAGCATCCACCCCTTCCCCCGGCGGACGTGATCCGCCGGGATGTTAGAGATGTGGCCACAGTGGTTTTGTGCGAGAGAGTGTGAAAACCGAAGAGAGCAACCCTAGCAAGCAACCGTGTAGGCTCGTCCTGCCTATGTATATAGTGGAGCGGTTTCCTTTTCTCTCCATATGAACCTATTTATATTGTGTACGTGCCACTGAAGAAGAAAAACTTTATCTATAAATGACGCGGCACCTACTACTCGTTCTCCTATAAACCTTGCGCTTGGCATCTCCAAACTATTAACCTTGCGATTGGCTCTTCGCCTCTTCGGGAAGTCGAGCAATAATAGTACTGCGATATATATCGTTCTGGCTATATGAGACCGAATGAATTGCTGCACGTCCACCACGTGGCGAGGGTCGAGGGGCGAGGGAGAGTGCATACTATCACATCCGTTTCAATATGGACTACATACGGAGCAAAATGAGTGAATCTACACTCTAATATACGTCTATATACATCAGTGTTTGGAGTATGTACTAGTAATTCATATTGAAATCTACTAAAGGACATATATATTCCAAACAATATGATAATCTCTCTAACCAAGGTAGTAGGGACGAGGAGTAAATGGAGGGAGTACTAGTAAAATTTTCTCCTCGTCCTGTAAGCCACCGCGCGCGTGGGCGAGGGAGCGGGCGTAAGGCGTAGTAAGAAAGCTTCACCCCATCCTACGATCCACCGCGCCCGTGGGCAGGGGAGACAGCGTACTAAGCAAGCTTCTCCTCGTTCTACGAGTTGACGGGACACATCAAAAGTACTCCAGTGTCTAGAGCCTTGCCTCTAAGGTAGGCCCCACATGGTTTGCCTCTTTTTTTAACATAACCCGTCCAGTCACAATTTGTTTGTTCACCCGTGGTAGACGATCCTCCCTCCATCTAGTGGACAACCAGTACACGTTTCAAGTTACCACATGGGCTGCCTTTTCGTACAGAAATGAGCTCCACCGTGTACCCGCGCGGGTGTGGTTGGGAAAGATACGGGAGTACGTGCGCCATGCGTGCACCTCTGCTCTTCGTGCACGTCCCCTACCTACGTGGGTGTGTGTGAGAGATACAAACCTAGACAAATGGCTTGTGCGCTCGTGAGTGTTTTTTGTTTTTTGGGGGGAGGGAGGTTGATTTCGTGAATGTATTTGTGGGACTATGTGTCGATGACATCTCAAACAAATTTTTGCATGCAATGTGTGTGAAATGGAGGCCTATCCATATCATATATAGAGGGTCGGGTGATCCACCAGAAGAGAGAGAGAGAGGGGTCATAGATATCGATAGAATCGAAGAGAGGATCAAGTGGGTGGGTGCGAGATCGATGAAGAGAGCCTTGGAAATTGTGTGTGTGTGCAAGTCAAAGATATAGGGCGACTGACCTAGCTACCGGAACGTCAGAGGGCACAGGTCAAGTTTGTGTGTGGCGGGGAGACATGACTAGAGTGCTCGATGTATCGGTGTGTGTGTGTGTGTGAGGGGGTGGGGGGAGGGGTAGGCAAAGGCCTAACTATAGAGGTAGAACGACTCATATATGTGTTGAGAAGGAGAGACCCGGCTATGTCTTGAGGGAGATCGGTCGACATCCATACATAACTGAAGGACGGGAAATAGGATGGGACAGAGAGAGAGAGAGCAGAGCAAGAGGGAGGGAGAGGGGTAGAGTGCTAGATGGGTGATGGAGTTGCTTCTCGAAGATGGTGGGAGAGGCCTACTAGACAAACCGAGGGTGGAACTGCAATATTATTAATAAGAGTGGGATGTGTTTCTGTGTGTGCCTATGCGTGATAGATCTATCGGGACACATCCATGGATGATGAAGGGGAACCATGTGTTTGGTAAGCAAACCTAACTAGATCGGTAGATCAACTGTTGTTTGTCGGAGGAAGTGAGAGACATAACTAATGAGATAGATGGATCGACGCGTGGGGAAAAAATGAGTTATAAGGACCTAGATAGCTATGTGTATAGCGGGAGATCGGTCGGTGTACGCCCATTTGTTAGAGGCAAATAAAATGGAGCTAGGAGGTGGTGCGAGAGGCCCAGCTACTAGCTAGATAGGGGGAGGAGTGTGCGGTTGTGAGATCGATGAAAAGAGGGGCGAGAGTTTACACGTGAGTGGGACTGTATGAGAGACACGAGGCAAGGACACATAAAGGAGGAGACTGAAGGTGCGTGTGTATGTTGTAGGCAGACATCCCTGGAGAGGTTTATCGATCGGTGTGTGTCGGAAAGGAGTTGTGGAGACTGTGGGAGAACGACCTAAAGAAGAAAAAAAAGAATGTGCGCAATGGATAGAATGCCGAGGGAGGGGGAGGGCGAGGAGGGCGTGTGCATGCACGAGAGAAAGTTAGTGGTAGCTACAAAGGTTAGAGGATTGTTTGGGTGTAAGAGACTAACAAAGATCATAATTTGGTATGAAAGTGGATTCATATATTTGAATAGGAGATCATAGTGTCTTAAACATATGCATGCATGAATATAGCGGTGATACACGTGTTGTGGTTTTGCACATGTTATACCATAATGTGATAATGCATGGCGTTTGCAACTCACAGCTAAATGTCGAACAATCTAAACCATACTATACATCAAACAATCTCACATTTTATTTGAATTTGTGATAATGTGTGGCATTTGCAGCTTACAACTAAATATCGAACAATCTAAGCAATACTATATATCGAACATTCTCACATTTTATTTGAATTTGTGGTAATGTGTGGTGTTTGCAACTCACATCTAAATACTTGTAGGCGTAGGGGGCGGGGCACCATACATAATGTGATAAACACATTATACATATGAGACATAGTTTAGTTTGTGAAGATCTAGCTAGAGCTTGAAATGTACTATGATTTGAAATCAACATAAAGTGGATTCAAAAAATCGAGTTCGAGTTCATATAGTACACATAGTTCATATGTAACTCGAGACTAATCATGTGGTGTGCTGTGAAGATAATACACAAACGATGGTTTAACTTGACAATAATGACGATTGTAGATCTTACTAAAACAGAGAAACGAATTCGAACGCTTTGACTTCACAACAATCATTATTGTAGATCTTATTCAAATAGAGAAACGAATTCAAATTTAGTTCATATTGACACGGTAGTATATATGTTTGGAATGCACTAAAATGTTCATTTGAGTATTAGGTTGTATGCATTATACATGTAGCGAAATATTTTAATTGAACATAACATGAATTCAAAGTTTTGAATGACATTTGTAGTGCGAATTGATTTGGTACAATACATGTTAGGCTTGTCCGAAAATTTCAACCCGCGCCTTGTTATCCCAAAATATTTAAGATATATCTTTGACTCATTGTGCTCCGACAACTCCCTCCATCTCAACCCACGCCTTGCTATTCCAAAATTACAACGCGCGCGAAAACTCCCACCTCCTATGAAATCCCGACATGCGAAATGCCCGTGATACCCCTGAACCGAAAGAACCGCCTCAAATCGGTGGGGGTACTTTCCTAACTTACCCCACATTTCAGACAAGCGCGTCCCTAAGCCATGGTTCCCCACTCCCATCCCATCCACCCACCCATTCGTACACCAAGGCCGGGAAAACCCGTGAAGCCCCACACCCTCCTGCGTCCGCCACCCAGCCGGAGCCTCTTCCCCGACGACGTCGTCCACAGCAACACCTAGACATCACTCATCCACCTTATCGGATGAGGATCCGTCGTCAATCTGGTCGTCCCGCCGGTTCAGCCACCCCGTCCTCCACCTCCAAGGAGCTGCCCCGACATTCCCCTCGTCTTTCGCGCCACCTCCATTCCCACACCGCCGTCTTCACCTACACCACCGGAAGAGCATCAGCATCACCGTTTCCTCGGATGAAGCTGCGGCCTAATCGGCGCCACCAAAGAGGTTGTACACTAATCATCGCATTTTCTTCTTGATTCGATCTCACGGTGCCGCCGGCGCTCGGTCCCGAGCCGACACGGCGCGGCTCCATCCATCGCGGCGTTGCCGGCCACTTCCTCCACGGCGTCGCTCCCTTGGCGGCGACGTCCACATCAGTAGGAGCTGCTGCTGCTTTAGCTCTTGCTCGTGCTGCTGCTCTGCTCTTGCTCTCGGTCCCCTACCTGGTCTTCTCTTGCTCTTGCTCTTGCTCGCGCTGCTGCTCTCGCTCTTGCTCTTGCTTGTGATGCTACTCCGATTTAGCTACACTTCAGTCGACTGAATCGACTTTTGGGTCAGTCTATTTTCAGGGGGTGGGGAGCTCGCCGGAGTTAAGGAAGAACCAGCCGCAGTGGGGAGGGGGGCTCGCTGGAGAAGTACCCCACTATCTATCTTAGGGTTCAGGGTGGGGGCGGTGGTCGCCGACGGTGGTGGGGCGGTGGCGTGGGGATCGCCGGAGAAAAAGCTCGACATGGGTGGAGGCCTAGAGGGATGGCCGGGGCGATGGCGGACCGGCGGTGGGGAGTGTTTTCGGGGCGGGCGGGGCGGCTGTTTGGCCGGTGGTGGCTGGCGGCTCAGGGGAGTGGAGGTTGAAGATGAACTACAGACCCTTGATTTCGTATCCAATGGCTGCAAAATTGACTGACCAGAGATGAAAAAGTCAGCCGACTGACGTGTAGCCTCACCTCTAGTGCGTTCAGTTTCGATAGCAAAATTCAGTTTCGACAGTTAAGTTCAATTTCGACAGTTAAATTCACTTTCGACAGTTAAGTTCAGAGATGAGCGGCTGATGTATACATCTAGCACTTTGTGGTTATGTATTTTACGTCATCTATTGGAGAAGCTATTAGAATTCCACTCAGGTTAACATTGTCTCTCTTGTCCTGCTTCAGCCTCGGCGTCGTACAACTCACCGGAGCTGCTCCAACGACAAAACCCTCCATCACAGCGGAGCAGTACCTCGGGCTCCATCTCCAGACGCCTAAGATCTTCTTCCCCTCCTCCGACAACCGAGTCAGCTGGAGCATCCCCACCAACCCAATCACGCTGAGATGGACATGGCTTCGCCAAAGAGGTTGTACACTTCTTGTGGTTTGACTTAATCTCACCATACTTCTTTGCATCCTGTGATCTTCCAATTCTTGTGAACCAAACACTCAGATTGGCAGAAATCTTGTGTTTTTAAATTCTCTGTTTTGCATGTGCATTCCTATCCTATTCCTGTCTATTTCCTATCCTTGCATTGTTAGAATCCTCAAATTCAAACAAGCCCTTGCACAATTACTTCTGTTACATATATGTGTCAAAGAAAAACTTGTGTGGTTTGTCCTACTCCTGCGGTGCTGTGTTCCACCCCAGCTCAGCTGCTCCAACAACGGAAGGGTTCACCATGGCAGGGATCCGCTCTCCAGACTGTCTTTCGCCGCGTAAGATCTTCTTCCCTGCCACCGGCAGCCACGACAACTGCATTACCATCATCAAATGAGAAAATGACCTTGAGGACTTCACGGGTCTGCAAGAGAGGTCGCACTCTTCCGTGTCTGCTTATGTTATGCACCGCTTAATATGATGACATGCTACTTTATCATCGTGTTCACCTATTAGACTCTGACTCAGGTCCAAAGTTATGCCGAAACTTGAGTTTTTAAATGGTTATGGGGTACATATTGGGGCAGTAATCAGTACTATCTGTCTACTATCTGGTTAATCTCGGGTGTCTACTATGAGTTTCATGTTGGGTGCAAACAAACATTAAAGGAGCCATTATTTGTATTTTTTAACTAAAGCTATTATCTGCCTGCTATCATTGGTTTTGGGTCTATCCACAGTTTGCTACCATCACTCTGGATTTGTGCATGCACTCCTTACATAATCTCACTATGTTTTATTCCTATGCATGTCCGTTGTTGTACACAATGGAACTGAACATGTAGCTAATAACCCACAAGTATAGGGGATCGCAACAGTTTTCGAGGGTAGAGTATTCAACCCAAATTTATCGATTCGACACAAGGGGGGCCAAAGAATACTCTCAAGTATTAGCAGCTGAGTTGTCAATTCAACCACACCTAGAAACTTAATATCTGTAGCAAAGTATTTAGTAGCATAGTAATATGATAATAGTGGTAAAGGTAATAAAAGGTAACAGTAGTAAAAGCAATGTTTTTGGTATTTTGTAGTGATGATAGCAATAGCAACGGGAAAGTAAATAAGCAAAGAAAAATATATGGAAAGCTCGTAGGCAATGGATCGGTGATGGAGAATTATGCCGGATGCGGTTCATCATGTAACAGTCATAACCTAGGGTGACACAGAACTAGCTCCAGTTCATCAATGTAATGTAGGCATGTATTCTGAATATAGTCATATGTGCTTATGGAAAAGAACTTGCATGACATCTTTTGTCCTACCCTCCCGTGGCAGCGGGGTCCTTATGGAAACTAAGGGATACTAAGGGATCCTTTTAATAGAGTACCGAAAAAAGCATTGACACATAGTGAATACATGAACTCCTCAAACTACGGTCATCACCGGTAAGTATCCCGATTATTGTCACTTCGGGGTTAACGGATCATAACACATAATAGGTGACTATAGACTTGCAAGATAGGATCTAGAACACTCATATATTGATGACAACATAATAGGTTCAGATCTGAAATCATGGCACTCGGGCCCTAGTGACAAGCATTAAGCATAGCAAAGTCATAGCAACATCAATCTTAGAACATAGTGGACACTAGGGATCAAACCATAACAAAACTAACTCGATTACATGATAGATCCCATCCAACCCATCACCGTCCAACAAGCCTACGATGAAATTACTCACGCACGGCGGTAAGCATCATGAAATTGGTGATGGAGGATGGTTGATGATGACGATGGCGACGGATTCCCCTATACGAAGCCCCGAACGGACTCCAGATCAGCCCTCCTAAGAGGTTTTAGGGCTTGGCGGCGGCTCCGTATCGTAAAACGCGATAATTTCTTCTCTCTGATTTTTTTCTCCCCGAAACACAATATATGGAGTTGGAGTTGGAGTCAGAGAGGCAACAGGGGGCCCACGAGGTAGGGGGCGCGCCCCCCACCCTCATGGAGAGGTGGTGGGCCCACTGGCCTTCATCTTTTGCAGGTATTTTTAATATTTTTTGAAAAGTTGCTCCGCGAAGTTTCAGGTCATTCTGAGAACGTTTGTTCCTGCACATAAATAACACCATGGTAATTCTGCTGAAAACAGCGTCAGTATGGGTTAGTTACATTCAAATCATGCAAGTTAGAGTCCAAAACAAGGGCAAAAGTGTTTGGAAAAGTAGATACGTTGGAGACGTATCAACTCCCCCAAGCTTAAACCTTTCCTTGTCCTCAAGCAATTCAGTTAAAAACTGAAAGTGATAAAGAAAAAACTTTTACAAACTCTGTTTGCTCTTGTTGTTGTAAATATATAAAGCCAACATTCAAGTTTTCAGCAAAGATTATAACTAACCACATTTGCAATAACGCATAGGTCTCAAGTTTACTTATATCAATAGCATAATCAACTAGCGAGCCATAATAATAAATCTTGGATGACAACACTTTCTCAAAACAATCATAATATGATATAACAAGATGGTATCTCGCTAGCCTTTTCTGAGACCGCAAAACATAAATGCAGAGCATCTTTAAAGACCAAGGACTGACTAGACATAATAATTCATGGTAAAAGAGATCCAGTCAAGTCATACTCAATGTAAACTAACAGTAATGAATGCAAATGACAACGGTGCTCTCTAACTGGTGCTTTTTAATAAGAGGATGATGACTCAGCATAAAAGTAAATAGATAGGCCCTTCGCAGAGGGAAGCAGAGATTTGTAGAGGTGCTAGAGCTCGGTTTTGAAACAGAGGTGAATAATATTTTGAGCGGTATACTTTCATTGTCAACATAACAACCAAGAGATGGCGATATCTTCCATGCTACACACATTATAGGCGGTTCCCAAACAGAATGGTAAAGTTTATACTCCCCCTTCCAGCAACAAGCATCAATCCATGGCTTGCTCGAAACAACGAGCGCCTCCAACTAAAAAGAGTCCCAGGGGAGTTTTGTTTGCAATTATTTTGATTTAGTTTGCATAAAGCATGGGACTGGGCATCCCGGTGACCAGCCATTTATCTCGTGAGTGAGGAGCGGAGTCCACTCCTCTTGAGAATAACCCGCCTAACATGGAAGATACAGACAACCCTAGTTGATACATGAGCTATTCGAGCATACAAAACAGGATATTTATTTGAAGTTTTAGAGTTTGGCACATACAAATTTACTTGGAACGGCAGGTAGATACCATATATAGGTAGGTATAGTAGACTCATGTGGAATAACTTTGGGGTTTAAGGGATTGGATGCACAAGTAATATTCCCGCTTAGTACAGGTGAAGGCTAGCAGAAGACTGGGAAGCGACCATCTAGAGAGCGACAACAGTCATGAACATGCATTAAAATTAGTCAACACCGAATGCAAGCATGAGTAGGATATAATCCACCATGAACATAAATATCATGAAGGCTATGTTGATTTTGTTTCAACTACATGCGTGAACATGCGCCAAGTCAAGTCACTTAAATCATTCAGAGGAGGATACCACCCTATCATACCACATCATAACTATCTTAATAGCATGTTGGCAGGCAAGGTAAACCATTATAACTCATAGCTAATCAAGCATGGCACAAGAAACTATGATCTCTAGTTGTCATTGCAAAAATGTTTATTCATCATAGGCTGAATCAGGAACGATGAACTAATCATATTTACAAAAACAAAAGAGGTCGAGTTCATACCAGCTTTTCTCATCTCAGTCAGTTCATCATATATCATCATAATCGCCTTTCACTTGCACGACTGAACAATGTGAATAATAATAATAGTGCACATGCATTGGACTAAGCGGGAATCTGCAAGCATTCAATAAACAGGAGAAGACAAGGAAATATGGGCTCTTTTGTCAGATAAACAATAATGCATATAAGAGCCACTTCAACAATTTAATTATTGTCTTCTCCTATCGCCCCCAAAGAAAAGAAAAGAAATAAAACTATTTACACAGGAAAGCTCCCAACAAGCAAAAGAAGAACAAGAACTCTTTTTGGGTTTTCTTCTTTTTAATTACTACTACAAGCATGGAAATTAAATTAACTAAAAGCTACAACTAATTATTTTTTCTTAAGGTTTATTAAACACACAAGAAGAAAGCATAAAAAGGAAATAAACTAGCATGGATGATACAATGAAAAAGTATGAGCATCGACATCTAGCAATGAGTGTGTGAACATAAAAGTAATGTCGGTGGGAAATACGTACTCCCCCAAGCTTAGGCTTTTGGCCTAAGTTGGTCTATGGCCATGGCTGGCCTGGCGGATATCCATAATAGTAGTTGGGGTCGTACTGCGATGCGGTGGCTATCGCCTGCTGAGCTGCAGCGTGGCGACGAGCGGCCTCCTCTATCCTCTCGTACTCATCTGCCTCCTCTCTGGTAATAGTATATCTTCCTCTTGCCTGATAATCAAAGAAGGCAGGAGCAGGGAGAGTAATACGGACAGCACGACGTCTGTCAAAGATTAGTCGATACTGGAGAGGTGATTCGTTCCTCTCGACAAACTGGTGGTGAACCATAGCATTAAAATCTAGATAAGAAGGAGGTAATTCAATATCATCTTCGCGTATGGCTACACCAAGAAAATTAGCTATGCGGGTTGCATAAATTCCACCAAAGAAATCTCCATTAAATCTATTAAGATGCAACCTACATGCAACAATGGCTCCCAAATTATAAGATTTATCTCCTAACACAGCACTCCTAAGAATACTGAGGTCAGGGACACACATGTGACATGCCTCATCTTTACCATTAATGCATCTGCCTATGAAGAGAGCAAAGTAATGTATAGCAGGAAAGTGAATGCTCCCTATGGTAGCTTGTGTAATATCTCTAGATTCTCCCATAGTTATGGTAGCAAGAAAATCTCTAAATTCAGATTTGTGAGGATCCCTTATACTACCCCATTGTGGAAGTTTGCATGCAGTGGTAAAATCCTCTAAGTCCATAGTGTAAGAATTATCATAAAGATCAAACAGGACAGTTGGAGAATTCCGTGAAGTTGAAAATTCAAACCTCCTCACAAAGGTACTGGTGAGGTTGTGGTATTGGCTGCACTTCTCTTCCTCGAAGCTCACGGGATCAGCGTTCCACAAATATGCGTTGAATTCTTCCTTAATTCCCGCTTGATCCATAAAGTTCTCAGAAGGCCACTCACAAGGACGCACTGGAGCGTCTCTTGGTGGCTCGTCATCAGCATCACGCATTGCAAGCCTGGGTCCTTGCTTCCTTGAAGAACCACCTTGGAACATTTTCCTAAGCATATTTCTTCCTCTAAAAAATTCTGAATTTTTTTAGTAACTTCAAAATAAAAGTAAACCAAGCTCAATAATATTGATAGCAACTACTCCTACAAGTGCCTAGAGCCTATATCATGCATCAAAACTACTTTTGACCATATAAATTTGACATGCAAGCTCAAGAACAGGGTCACCTAAGCAGCAAACATTTGCAATGAATAAAGCACTAGAACAAAAACTAATTGGACCAATGGAGGAGTCACATACCAAGGAACAATCTCCCCAAGCAGTTTTGTGAGAGATGCTTTGAGCAAGGAGATCGAAAATGGCAGCAAAACGAGCTTGGACTCGGGTTTGAGCTGGTTATTCGTGTTTGTGTGAGGAAGAAGGAGTGTGTGGGTGAAAGGATAAGTGGAGGAGGGCCACCATGGGCCCATGAGGCAGGGGGCACGCCCAGGGGGTAGGGCGCCCTCCACCCTCGTGGGCAGGTGGTTGACCCCCCTGCTGTATTCTCAGTGCCAAATATTCTCAAATATACTAGAAAAAATCATATTTAAATTCCAGGGCATTTGGAGAACCTTTATTTTCGAGGTATTTTTATGTTGCACAGATAATCAGATAACAGACAGAAATTTTTTATTTTTATTTTATTTAATATAAATGACAGAAAGTAAAAGTGGGGTACAGAAGGTTGTGCCTTCTAGTTTCATCCATCTCATGGTCATCAAAAGGAATCCACTAACAAGGTTGATCAAGTCTTGTTAACGAACTCATTTCGAATAACATGGAACCGGAGAAATTTTGAATAACACTATGTTACCTCAACGGGGATATGCACGTCCCCAATAATAAGAATATCATATTTCTTCTTGATAGTAGGAAGAGGAAATTCAAAACCTCCAAATATAATCGATGGCATTTTTCCAATAGAGTTGATACTATGAACTTGAGGTTGTTTCCTCGGAAAGTGTACCGTGTGCTCATTACCATTAACATGAAAAGTGACATTTCCTTTAGTGCAATCAATAACAGCCCCTACAGTATTCAAAAAGGGTCTTCCAAGAATAATAGACATACTATCGTCCTCGGGAATATCAAGAATAACAAAGTCCGTTAAAATAGTAACGTTTGCAACTACAACAGGCACATCCTCACAAATACCGATAGGTATATTAGTTGATTTATCAGCCATTTGCAAAGATATTTCAGTAGGTGTCAACTTATTCAAATCAAGTCTACGATATAAAGAGAGAGGCATAACACTAACACCGGCTCCAAGTTCACATAAAGCAGTTTTAACATAGTTTCTTTTAATAGAGCATGGTATAGTGGGTACTCCTGGATCTCCAAGTTTCTTTGGTATTCCACCCTTAAAAGTATAATTAGCAAGCATGGTGGAAATTTCAGCTTCCGGTATCTTTCTTTTATTTGTAATAATATCTTTCATGTACTTAGCATAAGGATTTGTTTTGAGCATATCAGTTAATCGCATACGCAAAAAGATAGGTCTAATAATTTCAACAAAGTGCTCAAAATCCTCATCATCCTTTTTCTTAGATGGTTTGGGAGGAAAAGGCATGGGTTTCTGAACCCATGGTTCTCTTTCTTTACCATGTTTCCTAGCAACAAAGTCTTTCTTATCATAATGTTGATTCTTTGATTGTGGGTTATCAAGACCAACAGCAGGTTCAATTTCTACATCATTATCATTACTAGGTTGAGCATCATTATGAACATTATTATTAACGTTATCACTAGTTTCAGGTTCATTGCCAGATTGAGTTTCAGCATCAGAAATAGAAATATCATTTGTATTCTTAGGTGTTTCAACAATAGGATCACTAGAAGCATGCAAAGTCCTATCATTTTTCTTTTTCTTCCTTTTAGACGGACTAGGTGCATCTATATTATTTCTTTGAGAATCTTGCTCAATTCTCTTAGGATGGCCTTCAGGATACAAAGGTTCCTGAGTCATTCTACCACCTCTAGTCATAACTCTAACAACATTATCATTATCTTTACTATTCAATTCATTGAGAAAATCATTTTGACCTTTAAGTACTTGTTCTACTTGAGTGGTAACCATAGAAGCATGTTTACTAATAAGTTTAAGTTCACTTTTAACATTAGCCATATAATCACCCAAGTGTTCAAGCATATTTGAATTGTATTTCAGTTGCCTACCAAAATAAGCATTAAAATCTTCTTGCTTAGCCATAGATTTATCAAACTCATCTAACCATGGGCTAGCAAATTTAGTAAATGGGATTTTAGCTTTATCTTATCTATAGAGAGAATTTACCTTTACTACCCGTGTCGGGTTATCAAGACCATGAGTTTCTTCAATAGGTAATGGATTAAGATTATATGTTTCTTCAATAGGCGGTAAATTAAGACCGTGGATTTCTTCAATAGGAGGTAAATTCTTAACATCTTTAGCTTTAATACCTTTTTCTTTCATAGATTTCTTTGCCTCTTGCATATCTTCAGGACTGAGAAATAGAATACCCCTCTTCTTCGGAGTTGGTTTAGGAATAGGCTCAGGAATTGGCTCTGGAGTTGTCCAATTATTTTCATTTGTCAACATATTATTCAATAGAATTTCAGCTTCATCCGGTGTTCTTTCCCTGAAAACAGAACCAGCACAACTATCTGATACGTCTCTGTCGTATCTACTTTTCCAAACACTTTTGCCCTTGTTTTGGACTCTAACTTGTATGATTTGAATGGAACTAACCCGGACTGACGTTGTTTTCAGCAGAACTGCCATGATGTTGTTTTATGTGCAGAAAACAAAAGTTCTCGGAATGACCTGAAACTCCACGGAATATCTTACTATAAATAATAAAAAATCCTCACCAAAGATGAAGACCAGGGGGCCCACACCCTCTCCACGAGGGTGGGGGGCGCCCCCCCTAGGGCGCGCCCCCTACCTCATGGGCCCCCTGGAGACCTCCCGACTCCAACTCCAACTCTATATATCTGCTTTCGGGGAGAAAAAAAATAGGAGAGAAGAATTCATCGCGTTTTACGATACGGAGCCGTCGCCAGGCCCTAAAACCTCTCGGGAGGGCTGATCTGGAGTCCGTTCGGGGCTCCGGAGAGGGGGATTCATCACCGTCGTCATCATCAACCATCCTCCATCATGAATTTCATGATGCTCACCGCCATGCGTGAGTAATTCCATCGTAGGCTTGCTGGACGGTGATGGGTTGGATGAGATTTATCATGTAATCGAGTTAGTTTTGTTAGGGTTTGATCCCTAGTATCCACCATGCTCTGAGATTGATGTTGCTATGACTTTGCTATGCTTAATGCTTGTCACTAGGGCCCGAGTGCCATGATTTCAGATCTGAACCTATTATGTTTTCATCAATATATGAGAGTTCTTGATCCTATCTTGCAAGTCTACAGTCACCTATTATGTGTTATGATCCGTTAACCCCGAAGTGACAATAATCGCGATACTTACCGGTGATGACCGTAGTTTGAGGAGTTCATGTATTCACTATGTGCTAATGCTTTGTTCCGGTTCTCTATTAAAAGGAGGCCTTAATATCCCTTAGTTTCCATTAGGACCCCGCTGCCACGGGAGGGTAGGACAAAAGATGTCATGCAAGTTCTTTTCCATAAGCACGTATGACTATATTCGGAATACATGCCTACATTACATTGATGAATTGGAGCTAGTTTTGTGTCACCCTATGTTATTACTGTTTCATGATGAAACCACATCCAGCATAATTATTGATACGTCTCCAACATATCTATAATTTTTGATTCCTCCATGCTATGTTATCTACTGTTTTGGGCAATACTGGGCTTTATTATCCACTTTTATATTATTTTTGGGACTAACCTATTAACCGGAGGCCCAACCCAGAATTGCTGTTTTTTTTGCCTATTTCAGTGTTTCGAAGAAAAGGAATATCAAACAAAGTCGAAACGGAATGAAATAAACTGGAGAAGTTATTTTTGGAAGGAAAGCTATCGGATTGACTTGGACCCCACGTCAGGAGCCAAGGGAGGTGCTCATGAGGGTGGGGGCTGCCCCCCTAGGGCGCGCCCCTTGCCTCGTGGGGCCCCCGAAGCTCCACCGACGTACTTCCTGCACCCATATATACCCATGTACCCTAAAACTTCCAGAACAGACAATAGATCGGGAGTTCCGCCGCTAGAAGCCTCCGTAGCCACCGAAAGCCAATCTAGACCCGTTCCGACACCCTGCCGGAGGGGGAAATCCCTCTCCGGTGGCCATCTTCATCATCCCGGTGCTCTCCACGATGAGGAGGGAGTAGTTCTCCCTCGGGGCTGAGGGTATGTACCAGTAGCTATGTGTTTGATCTCTCTCTTTCTCTCGTGTTCTTGAGGTGATACGATCTTGATATATCGCAAGCTTTGCTATTATATTCGGATCCTATGATGTTTCTTCCCCCCTCTACTCTCTTGTAATGGATTGAGTTTCCCCTTTGAAGTTATTTTATCGGACTGAGTCTTCAAAGATTTGAGAACACTTGATGCATGTCTTGCCGTGCGTATCTGTGGTGACAATGGGATACCACGTGATTCACATGATGTATGTTTTGGTGATCAACTTGCGGGTTCCGCCCATGAACCTATGCATAGGGGTTGGCACACATTTTCGTTGTGATTCTCCGGTAGAAACTTTTGGGCACTCTTTGAGGTCCTATGTGTTGGTTGAATAGATGAATTTGAGATTGTGTGACGCATATCGTATAATCATACCCATGGATACTTGAGGTGACATTGGAGTATCTAGGTGACATTAGGGTTTTGGTTGATTTGTGTCTTAAGGTGTTATTCTAGTACGAACTCTAGGGCTATTTGTGACACTTATAGGAATAGCCCAACGGATTGATTGGAAAGAATAACTTTGAGGTGGTTTCGTAGCCTACCATAATCTCTTTGTTTGTTCTCCACTATTAGTGACTTTGGAGTGACTCTTTGTTGCATGTTGAGGGATAGTTATATGATCCAATTATGTTATTATTGTTGAGGGAACTTGCACTAGTGAAAGTATGAACCCTAGGCCTTGTTTCAACGCATTGCAATACCGTTTACGCTCACTTTTATCATTTGTTACCTTGCTGTTTTTATATTTTTTCAGATTACAAAAACCTTTATCTACCATCCATATACAACTTGTATCACCATCTCTTCGCCGAACTAGTGCACCTATACAATTTACCATTGTATTGAGGACACAAGAGACTCTTTGTTATTTGGTTGCAGGGTTGCTTGAGAGAGACCATCTTCATCCTATGCCTCCTACGGATTGATAAACCTTAGGTCATCCACTTGAGGGAAATTTTCTGCTATCCTACAAACCTCTGCACTTGGAGGCCCAACAACGTCTACAAGAAGAAGGTTGTGTAGTAGACATCAAGCTCTTTTCTGGCGTCATTGCCGGGGAGGTTAGCGCTTGAAGGTATATCTTTTTATCTTGCAATCGAGTCTTTTAGTTTCTTGTTTTATCACTAGCTTAGTTTATAAAAGAAAATTACAAAAAATGGAATTGAGTTTGTCTCATACGCTTCACCTTTTTAATATCTTTCGTGAGTATGATGGAAAGGATAATTGTGCTCAAGTGCTAGAAGAAGAAATCTATAAAATGTTTGGCACTAAATATTTGAATGATGAGCATGATTGCAATGTTGTTAGTACGAATTCTTTGAATATCCATGCTACTAATGATGATTGCACTAGTTATGATGAAAATGTCTCCTATAAACATGTCAATTTTCGTGGAGTGCATTGGGTTTGTAAGTACACACCAAATAGGGAAGATAGATATTGCAAGAGGCATAAGTACTTAGAAACTGAATTGTGCTGAAAAATTCAATATTTTTCGCTCCCCTTGTGAACTTTGCAATGAACATGGTCATTTAAATCTCCAATGTAAATTGTTTCATGACCGAATTGTATCCAAAAATTGTGATAATTTCATTACCCTTGAGCATCATAAAGAGCTTAGTCTTATTTTGTGGTATGAGGAAATGAAACGTATAACTGAGGGTATTCCAAAGTTTAATCTTGATAGATTTCTTGATTTTGATCTAGAGAAAATTTATATGTATTGTGCGGTGAATTGTACTGAAAATCCTTATATTGCCAACTACATAAAGAAAAGAAAAGAAATAGAAGATGAAGAGAATACTAATGAAAGGGAAGAAGCTTCCCAATACCCTCCTATTATTTCTTATGATGAATCAGGTAACGAGGAGGAGCCTCCTATTCAACTAATCTCATTAATAAGGAGCTCCAAAAAGAGGATTGAACCCACACATGATGTGGTGAAGAAGAAGAAAAGAAAAAGGAAGAGAGGTAAAAAGACATCTCTCCCAAATAATGTTGCTCCTATTAATATTGTGCCTCATGAAAATATAATTGTGGAAGATAATGATACTTCTTATGATATTGAGAATCTTTTTGGCACTTGCTTGGAAGAATATGATAATTGCCATACTATTGGTGCTATCCATACTATTAATGATGAGAGTGATTATGCTTATGATATGAAAAGGCCCAAGCTTGGGGATGCTATGTTTGATGAAGATGATGTTTTTGAGAATATATTTTCTGCAATTAATGTTTGTCCCAAGCTTGGGGATGCTATGTTTGATGAAGATGATGTTTTTGAGAATATATTTTCTGCAATTAATGTTTGTCCCAAGCTTGGGGATGCTATGTTTAATGAAGATGATATTTTTAGTCTCCCAAGTTTTGATATGCAAATTTATAATGATGATAGCATGCCTCCTACCTATGATGATTATTGTGATGATACTTATGCTATAAAAAGTAGTGATTATATTTATAAAACTTGTCATGATTATGATTACCCCTTCTCTGAACATTACTCTTTTAATGTGGAAACAATTAATAGTATTCGAGTCTCTTATGATAATTGCCATACTATTGGTGCTATCCATACTATTAATGATGAGAGTGATTATGCTTATGATATGAAAAGGCCCAAGCTTGGGGATGCTATGTTTGATGAAGATGATGTTTTTGAGAATATATTTTCTGCAATTAATGTTTGTCCCAAGCTTGGGGATGCTATGTTTAATGAAGATGATATTTTTAGTCTCCCAAGTTTTGATATGCAAATTTATAATGATGATAGCATGCCTCCTACCTATGATGATTATTGTGATGATACTTATGCTATAAAAAGTAGTGATTATATTTATAAAACTTGTCATGATTATGATTACCCCTTCTCTGAACATTACTCTTTTAATGTGGAAACAATTAATAGTATTCGAGTCTCTTATGATGCTCCCACTATTACGAATGAGAAGAATTTTGCTTATGTGGAGATTAATAAAATTTCTATGCTTGTAGATCATGAAAAGAATGATTTAGGTGCTGGTTATATTGTTGAATTCATTCATGATGCTACTGAAAATTATTATGAGGGAGGAACATATGCTTGTAGGAATTGTAATAATATCAAGTTTCCTCTCTATGTGCTTAAAATCTTGAAGTTATGCTTGTTTTACCTTCCTATGCAAGTTGATTCTTGTTCCCATAAGTTGTTTGCTCAAAAAATCCATATGCATAGGAAGTGGGTTAGACTTAAATGTGCTAGTCATATTCTTCATGATGCTCTCTTTATGTTTCAATTCTTATCTTCTATATGAGCATCATTGAAATCATCATGCCTAGCTAGGGGCTTTAAACGATAGCGCTTGTTGGGAGGCAACCCAACTTTATTTTTATTCCTTGCTTTTTGTTCCTGTTTAGTAATAAATAATTCATCTAGCCTATATTTAGATGTGGTTTTATGCATTTAATTAGTGTTTGTGCCAAGTAGAACCTTAGGGAAGACTTTGGAAAGTCTTGTTGATCATGCTGTAAAAAACAGAAACTTTACCGCTCACGAGAATTACTGCCATTTTTATTTGGAGAGTGTTATTTAGTTAATTATTTTTGAATATGATTAATATATAAATTCCTCAGGTCCATAAATTTACTTGAGAATTTTATGAGTTCCAGAAGTATACGTTTGATCCAGATTACTACAGACTGTTCTGTTTTTGACAGATTCTGTTTTTCGTGTGTTGTTTGCTTATTTTGATGAATCTATGGCTAGTAAAATAGTTTATAAACCATAGATAAGTTTTAATACAGTAGGTTTAACACCAACATAAATAAATAATGAGTTCATTACAGTGCCTTGAAGTGGTGATTTATTTTCTTATACTAACGGAGCTTACGAGTTTTTTGTTAAGTTTTGTGTTGTGAAGTTTTAATGTTTTGTGTAAAGATTCGATGGACTATGAAATAATGAGTGGAAAGAGCCTAATCTTGGGGATGCCCAAGGCACACCAAGGTAATATTCAAGGACAACCAAGAGCCTAAGCTTGGGGATGCCCCGGAAGGCATCCCCTCTTTCGTTTTCGTTCATCGGTAACTCTACTTGGAGCTATATTTTTATTAGCCACATGATATGTGTTTTGCTTGGAGCGTCAATTTATTTTGTTAGGATTTGCATGCTGTTATTTAGAAAAATGTTTTGCATCTTTTATTTCAATAAAAGTGGCATTGACAGCCTTTACTATGCCTATGTTACAAGTCCACATGTTGCTGTTTGAAAACAGAAAGTTTACCGCTGTTGCAATAATTCCCTAGAAAAGTCAGAATGTGATAAAATGTTGAAACCTTTTGCATATTAATATCTGATAAATTTACTACAGTGTGAATGTTCTTTCATAATTTTTGGAGCTATGGAAGTATGGATGTTGCAGCATTCTTTACAGACTATCCTGTTTAGGAAGATTGCTGTTATGTTTGCATTGTTTGCATATGTTTGCTTCTTTAATGATTCTATTTGAGGATAGGACTATTAAATATGAAGAGGCATTTAGTATTCAATGTTGAATAATAATTTTAGTGATTTGCTACAGTAGAGTATGATGAGGTTTTTGCAATGGTTTATACTAACTTATCTCACGAGTCCTTGTTGAGTTTTGTGTGGATGAAGCTTTTGAGATTTAGGGAGACCGTGATATCAGAGGAATTAAGGAGACACAAAAGCTCAAGCTTGGGGATGCCCAAGGCATCCCAAGATAATATTTCAAGAAGTCTCAAGCATCTAAGCTTGGGGATGCCCCGGTTGGCATCCCACCTTTCTTCTTTAACAACTATCAGTTAGTTTCGGTTGATCCTAAGTTTTTGCTTCTTCACATGATGTTTGCCATTCTTAGAATGTGATTTTACTTTTCTTTGATTGCTGTTTGAATAAAATACCAAGATCTGAAATTATTAAATGTTAGAGAGTCTTCACATAGTTGCATAATTATTCGACTACTCATTGATCTTCACTTATATCTTTCGGAGTAGTTTATTGTTAGCTCTAGTACTTCACTTATATCTTCTAGAGCATGGTGGTAGTTTTATTTTGAATAAATAGATGAACTCTCATGCTCAACTTAGATTATTTTGAGAGTCTTAAATAGCATGGTAATTTGCTTAAAATCCTAATATGCTAGGTATACAAGATTAATAAT
This sequence comes from Triticum urartu, assembly GCF_056163025.1. Lineage (NCBI taxonomy): Eukaryota > Viridiplantae > Streptophyta > Magnoliopsida > Poales > Poaceae > Triticum > Triticum urartu. The sequence continues at coordinate 24,453,272 of NC_141877.1, read as the reverse complement.
AGAATTCTCTTATGAGTGTTTTGAATACTAAGAGAAGTTTGATGCTTGATGATTGTTTTGAGATATGGAGGTAATAATATCAAAGTCGTGCTAGTTGAGTGGTTGTGAAATTGAGATATGCTTGTGTTGAAGTTTGCAAGTCCCGTAGCATGCACGTATGGTAAACGTCGTGTAACAAATTTGAAACATGAGGTGTTAGTTGATTGTCTTCCTTATGAGTGGCGGTCGGGGACGAGCGATGGTATTTTCCTACCAATCTATCCGCCTAGGAGCATGCGCGTAGTACCGAGGTTTTTGATGACTTGTAGATTTTTGCATTAAGTATGTGAGTTCTTTATGTCTAATGTGAGTCCATGGATTATATGCACTCTCACCCTTCCATCCTTGCTAGCCTGTTCGGTACCGTGCATGGCCCTTTCTCACATTGAGAGTTGGTGCAAACTTCGCCGGTGCATCCAAACCCGTGATATGATACGCTCTTTCACACATAAACATCCTTACATCTTCCTCAAAACAGCCACCATACCTACCTATTATGTCATTTCCATAACCATTCCGAGATATATTGCCATGCAACTTTCCACCATTCCGTTTATCATGACACATTCATCATTGTCATATTGGTTAGCATGATCATGTAGTTGACATAGTATTTGTGGCAAAGCCACCGTTCATAAATCTTTCATACATGTCACTCTTGGTTCATTGCATATCCCGATACACCACCGGAGGCATTCATATAGAGTCATCTTTGTTCTAGTATCGAGTTGTAATCATTGAGTTGTAAATAAATAGAAGTGTGATGATCATCATTATTAGAGCATTTTCCCAAGTTAGGAATAAAAAAAAGAGAAAGGCCATAAAAAAAGAGAAGGCCCAAAAAAGAGAAAGGCCATAAAAAAGAGAAGGCCCAGAAAAATGAGAGAAAAAGAGAGAAGGGACAATGCTACTCTCCTTTGCCACACTTGTGCTTTAAAGTAGCACCAAGATCTTCATGATAGAGAGTCTCTTATGTTGTCATTTTCATATACTAGTGGGAATCTTTCATTATAGAACTTGGCTTGTATATTCCAACAATGGGCCTGCTCAAGTGCCATAGGTCTTCGTGAGCAAGCAACTTGGATGCACACCCACTAGTTTCTTTAGTTGAGCTTTCATACATTTATAGCTCTAGTGCATCCGTTGCATGGCAATCCCTACTCCTTGCATTAACATCAATCGATGGGCATCTCCATAGCCCATTGATTAGCCTCGTTGATGTGAGACTTTCTCCTTTTTTGCCTTCTCCACATAACCGACCTCATTATATTCTATTCCACCCATAGTGCTATGTCCATGGCTCGCGCTCATATATTGCGTGAAAGTTTATAGGTTCGAGATTACTTAAGTATGAAACAATTGCTTGGCTTTTCATCGGGGTTGTGCATGATGAGAGCATTCTTGTGTGATGAAAATGGAGCATGACTAAACTATATGATTTTGTAGGGATGAACTTTCTTTGGCCCTGTTATTTTGAGAAGACATAATTGCTTAGTTAGTATGCTTGAAGTATTATTATTTCTATGTCAATATGAACTTTTGTCTTGAATCTTATGGATCTGAATATTCATACCACGATTAAGAAGAATCACATTGAAATTGTGCCAAGTAGCACTCCACGTCAAAAAATCTGTTTTTATCATTTACCTACTCGAGGACGAGCAGGAATTAAGCTCGGGGATGCTTGATACGTCTCCAACATATCTATAATTTTTGATTACTCCATGCTATGTTATCTACTATTTTGTGCAATATTGGGCTTTATTATCCACTTTTATATTATTGTTGGGACTAACCTATTAACCGGAGGCCCAGCCCAGAATTGCTGTTTTTTTTTGCCTATTTCAGTGTTTCGAAGAAAAGGAATATCAAACGGAGTCGAAACGGAACGAAATCAACTGGAGAAGTTATTTTTGGAAGGAAAGCTACCGGATGGACTTGGACCCCATGTTAGGAGCCAAGGGCGGTGCTCACGAGGGTGGGGGGCGCGCCCCCCTAGGGCGCGCCCCTACCTCGTGGGGGCCCCTAAGCTCCACGGACGTACTTCCTTCACCCATATATACTCACGTACCCTAAAACTTCCAGAACAGACAATAGATCGGGAGTTCCGCCACCAGAAGTCTCCGTAGCCACCGAAAGCCAATCTAGACCCATTCCGGCACCCTATCGGAGGGGGCAATCCCTCTCCGGTGGCCATCTTCATCATCCCGGTGCTCTCCATGATGATGAGGGAGTAGTTCTCCCTCGGGGCTGAGGGTATGTACCAGTTGCTATGTGTTTGATCTCTCTCTCTCTCTCTCTCTCTCTCTCTCGTGTTCTTGAGGTGATACGATCTTGATGTATCGCGAGCTTTGCTATTATATTTGGATCCTATGATGTTTCTTCCCCCTCTACTCTTTTGTAATGGATTGAGTTTCCCCTTTGAAGTTATTTTATCGGATTGAGTCTTTAAAGATTTGAGAACACTTGATGTATGTCTTGCCGTGCGTATCTGTGGTGACAATGGGATACCACGTGATTCACTTGATGTATGTTTTGGTGATCAACTTGCGGGTTCCGCTCATGAACCTATGCATAGGGGTTGGCACATGTTTTCGTCGTGATTCCCCGGTAGAAACTTTTGGGCACTCTTTGAGGTCCTATGTGTTGGTTGAATAGATGAATCTGAGATTGTGTGACGCATGTCGTATAATCATACCCACGGATACTTGAGGTGACATTGGAGTATCTAGGTGACATTAGGGTTTTGGTTGATTTGTGTCTTATGGTGTTATTCTAGTACGAACTCCAGGGCTGTTTGTGACACTTATAGGAATAGCCCAACGGATTGATTGGAAAGAATAACTTTGAGGTGGTTTCGTAGCCTACCATAATCTCTTCGTTTGTTCTCCGCTATTAGTGACTTTGGAGTGACTCTTTGTTGCATGTTGAGGGATAGTTATATGATCCAATTATGTTATTATTGTTGAGGGAACTTGCACTAGTGAAAGCATGAACCCTAGTCCTTGTTTCAATGCATTGCAATACCGTTTAGGCTCACTTTTATCATTTGTTACCTTGCTGTTTTTATATTTTCAGATTACAAAAACCTTTATCTACCATCCATATACCACTTGTATCACCATCTCTTCGCCAAACTAGTGCGCCTATACAATTTACCATTGTATTGGGGACACAAGAGACTCTTTGTTATTTGGTTGCAGGGTTGCTTGAGAGAGACCATCTTCATCCTACGCCTCCTACGGATTGATAAACCTTAGGTCATCCACTTGAGGGAAATTTGCTACTGTCCTACAAACCTCTGCACTTAGAGGCCCAACAACGTCTACAAGAAGAAGGTTGTGTAGTAGACATCAATTATCCATCACTGATCCGATGCCTACGAGCTTTCCATATATTGGTTTACGCTTATTTACTTTCCCGTTGCTATTGTTACAATCACTACAAAATACCAAAAACATTACATTGGTTTCGTTACTCTTTTGTTACCGTTACCATCAGTATCATATTACTTTCCTACTAAACACTTTGCTGCATGTAAGTGCATCTAGTGCCACCCCAAGTTGGTTTTGGAGTATTGACGACAAACCTAGTTGAGGGACTAATGTGTTTGTGATAATTGCAGGATAACACAGGTAGAAGTCCCTCATTGATTCGGTTTTCCTACCAGAGATGACCCCTAAAAATGTATGAAGACACTAAAGTCAAATGTGGTATGTGAAGACATTCACATTGAAGACTATGACAAGAGAAGACATCGCATGAAGACTATGGAGCGCGAAGACTTAGATCTTTCGTAGTTCTTTTTCTTCTTTGTTGAGTCATAGGAACCACCGTACTGTTAAGTGGGGTCCAAGAAAACCAGTCAGAATGACTAAAGTGATTGAAAGTGCAACTATCCCTAGGTGGTTTTGGTAATTCATAACAACATATAGCTCATTGAGCTAATGCTATTCCAAGATGATTATTTCAGGAAAGCTCAATGATTGGCATGGCATGGATGTGAAAGTGGAACCCTCAAAATGCTAAGGACAAAGAATTGGATCAAGCTCAAAAGTTCAAGACTCTTCATTTTATATTTTAGTGATCCAAGATCACATTGAGTCTTTAGGAAAAGCCAATACTATCAAGGAGGGATGAGGTGTTGCTTAATGAGCCTCTTGCTTTATGTGCTTGGTGATATGCTCCAAAATCCTCAACCACTTTTCCATAGCCACAAATGACCTAAACTCTAAGCCAAACCCGGTCATACCGATTCTTTCAATCCGGCGCCACCGAGTTTCACTTGTCATTTGCCACTGTCAAACCCTAGCAATTCGGTCCTACCGATAAGGATCTCGGTCTCACCGAGATGGGATTGCGAACTCTCTGTTTCCCTTTCGTAACTTTTCGGTCTCACCGAAAGAGCGAATCGGTCCCACCGAGATTGCAATGTACACTCTCTGTTTCCTTCTTGTAACTTTTCGGTCTCACCGAAAGAGCGAGTCGGTCCCACCGAGTTTACCTGACCAACTCTCTAGTTAGCTTATTGCCAAACTCGGTCTCACCGAGTTTGTGTAATCGGTCTCACCGAGATTACGTTGTGCCCAAACCCTAACCGAATCGGTCCTACCGAGTTCCATGTCAGTCCCACCGAAATCTCTAACGGTCACTAGGTTTACCTTTTCGGTCCGACCGAGTTTGATGATTCGGTCCCACCGAGATTGGTAGATTGTGTATAACGGTTGGATTTTGTGTGGAGGCTATATATACCCCTCCACCTCCTCTTCATTCGGAGAGAGAGCTATCAGAACACATACACCATTCCAACTCATATGTTCTGAGAGAGAACCACCTACTCATGTGTTGAGACCAAGATATTCCATTCCAACCATATGAATCTTGATCTCTAGCCTTCCCCAAGTTGCTTTCCACTCAAACCTTCTTTCCACCAGATCCAAATCCTATGAGAGAGAGTTGAGTGTTGGGGAGACTATCACTTGAAGCACAAGAGCAAGGAGTTCATCATCAACACACCATTTGTTACTTCTTGGAGAGTGGTGTCTCTTAGATTGGCTAGGTGTCACTTGGGAGCCTCCGACAAGATTGTGGAGTTGAACCAAGGAGTTTGTAAGGGCAAGGAGATCGCCTACTTCGTGAAGATCTACCGCTAGTGAGGCAAGTCCTTCGTGGGCGATGGCCATGGTGGGATAGACAAGGTTGCTTCTTCGTGGACCCTTCGTGGGTGGAGCCCTCCGTGGACTCGCGCAACCATTACCCTTCCTGGGTTGAAGTCTCCATCAACGTGGATGTAGGATAGCACCACCTATCTGAACCACGGGAAAAACATCCGTGTCTCCAATTGCGTTTGAATCCTCCAGACCCTTCCCTTTACATTCTTGCAAGTTGCATGCTTTACTTTCCGCTGCCAATATACTCTTTGCATGCTTGCTTGAATTGTGTGATGATTGCTTGACTTGTCCTAAGATAGCTAAAATCTACCACGAACTAAAATAGGGAAAAGGTTAAGTTTTTATTTGGTCAAGTAGTCTAATCACCCCCCTTCTAGACATACTTTCGATCCTACAAGTGGTATCAGAGCTTTGGTCTCCATTTGCCTTGATCTCCATAGCTTTTGGTGATCATAGCCTTGGTTTCACAACCTAGGAGAGTATGGCGTCTAGTGAGGGAAATTATTACCGTAGAGGTCCTTACTTTGATGGCACTAATTTTGCTAGTTGGAAGCATAAAATGAAAATGCATATTCTTGGACATAACCCCGCCGTATGGGCTATTGTTTGTGTTGGTTTGCAAGGTGACTTCTTTGATGGGAGAGAACCAAACCATGAAGCTACCGCGGATGAGTTGAAGATGTTGCAATACAATGCTCAAGCTTGTGATATTCTCTTCAACGGATTGTTCCCCGAAGAATTCAACAAAATCAGCCGTCTTGAGAATGCAAAGGAAATTTGGGACACTTTGATTGATATGCACAAAGGTACCGACTCCGTCAAGGAATCCAAGTTGGATGTGCTCCAAAGTCAACTTGACAAGTTCAAAATGAAGGATGGTGAAGGTGTCGCTGAAATGTACTCTAGGCTTGCTCTCATCACAAATGAGATTGCCGGCTTAGGAAGTGAAGAGATGACCGATAGATTCATCATCAAGAAGATCCTAAGAGCCTTGGATGGCAAATATGATATTGTGTGCACATTGATCCAAATGATGCCCAATTACAAAGATCTCAAACCAATGGAAGTGATTGGAAGGATTGTTGCTCATGAGATGTCACTCAAGGATAAAGAGGAACTTCACAACAAATCAAGTGGTGCCTACAAAGCCTCATGTGAAGTCCCCACATCATCAAGTGAGAAACAAAACTTCAATGAAGAATTGAGCTTAATGGTGAAGAACTTCAACAAGTTCTACAAGAGAAGAAGCAAAGATAGAAGCTTCAAGTCAAGGTCCTATAATGACAAAATATCTTCTAGTCGAGAGCGAAACTGCTACAATTGTGGAAGACCCGGACACTATTCCAATGAGTGTACGGCTCCCTACAAGAGAAGAGAAGATTCTCCAAAAAGAAGAAGCAAAGAATCACCACCAAGAGAGAGAAGGAGTAGAGATGATCATTATGAACGAAGATACTCACGGAGAAGCAAGGATTCAGAAAGGAAGGAAAAATCATCAAGGAGCTACACAAAACGAAGACATCAAGCTCATGTTGGTGAATGGGTATCCGGCTCCGACTCCGACAGCCACTCCGAGAGAAGTTATCACTCCGACTCCGAAGATACTCAAGATGAAGGTGTTGCTGGTCTAGCACTTGTGTCAACCAACTCCTACGACATATTTGACTCACCAAATGAAGGAATTGGAAGATGCTTCATGGCCAAAGGTCCTAAGGTAACACACCCCGAGTATGTTGATTTTAATAGTGATGAAGATGACTTGTTAGGTGATGATGATTTGCTTGTTGACAACCCTAGTGATGAGTACTATGATGAAACATCAATTAATCATGCTAATCAAGATAAAACGAATGACAATGATAAGGAGAAGATTGAGGCTCTAACTAAAGAACTAAACACTCTTAAGTTAGCTCATGAAACTATCTTCGAAGATCATCGAGAACTTTTAAGAGCTCATGAGAAATTACGCTTTGAAAAGCTCAATCTTGAGCAAGAGCATGAGTTCTTAAAAGCAATCAATGATGATCTCTGCAAGAAAAGTTCTTCTTACATTGCCAAGCGTTTACTATTATCCACTTACATGCCTCAAGTCAAGTCTAGTAACAAGAACAAGAAAGATTCTTCCTCTAGTAGTAACAATGATCATGCTAAATCCAATATTGTTGCTTCTAGTAGTTCTCTTGATTCCACTAATGATTCTCTTAGCCAAGTTACACTTGAGCAAGAAAATATCTTATTGAAGGGAATTATAGAGAAAGGAGTGTACAAAAGCCTTGCCGGGAGTAAGCAATTCGAGGAAATTGTGCGCAAGCAAGGAATGCACCGGAAGAATCAAGGTGTTGGTTTTGAACGAAAGTTCAATGCCAATGGAGTTGAGTGGGAAGAAGATCAATACCCCAAGACAAAGTTTGTTCCTCAACAAGAGAAGTATGATACGTCTTTCAAGGGGACACAAGTCCAAGATGATCTTCCACCACAAGACTACAAGCAAAAAGGCAAGGACAAGCTTCAAGAGGAAATTGATGCATTTGAAGAAGCTCCCAAGACCTTAGTCAAGTGGATTCCCAAGACTACTTCAAGTTCCGCTTCATCAAGTACGACTACAACTCCAAGGATTCCCATCAAGATGGTGTGGATCCAAAAGAAGAAGAACTAGAGAGTTCTTGAGGGTGACTCCGCCAACATACCTCACTCTTATCATTTTGGCAAGAACAAGTGCAATCAACTTCCACATCTTGCACTAGTTCAAGGAGTCACAAACCCTCTTGTTGGTAAGACAAGGGACAAGGTAACCTAAAGTTTTCATGGACATCATCTTGTGTGTGCATCACTCTATGTCTATGGATATCCTTGTTTGTTCCTTGTGGGACTAACCCATGTAGGTATTGAAAGTGCAATTCACTCAAATGGATGGCTCCAAGCGATCTACATCAACATTGAGCATCCACATCTTCAACATCTACATGAAGTCATCATCGACAAAACCCAAGGTTAGTTCATCCCTCTTAGGGGGGATATCACATCTAGGGGGAGCTTTGCTCTAAGACTTGAGCTGAAGCAACTCTAAAGGTCTAAACACAACAATGCTTTATGTAAAAGTGGTATCCCCACTTGAGCTTAAACGATGAGTATGACCTATGATCAAGTGTTCTCACTTGACTCCTAAGTCAATATACTCATATATAGATGACCTAGTCATCGCAAATTGATTGATAGATGCTAGAATTGTTTGTGCATGCTTTGCCACATATTTCTTTTGCCATCTTATTGTGTGAGCATGTTGGTTGCATATTTTACTCATTCAAGGACATCCACTTGTTGTTTTGGTTGTTTGGTTTTATTTCCTTTGCCAAGTGGATGAACAAGAATGCCTAAGAACCCCCTCTAGCTATCTACGCTTTTCTTGTCTCAAACTCTATTCATGCTGCATCACAAAATTTGATCAAGTCAAATTCGAACCACTCTGTGTGAGGAGCGCTCGGAGTCCCCGATTCGTCATAGACTTAAACTTCCAAAACCTCTTTGTGATTCTCGGTCTGACCGATTCCCTACTTTCGGTCCTACCGAGATCATTAAGTTGATCTAGGTTTTCGATCTCGGTGCAACTGATTTGAACCACTCGGTCACACCGAGTTGCAATAACTGTATACAGCTTTGCATCTCAGTGCCACCGAGTTGTTCCACTCGGTCACACCGACAGGGTCAGGCTATATATAGTCACGGGCAAAAATTTGGAAATTTGTCCAAACCCCTTCGCCTGCGCGATAGCCTGCTCTGCCGACTTGGTCTCTGGATCATCTCCTCGCCGCCAGCTGCCTCCAGTCGTTGGTCTTCGTCGCCGTCAATGGGAATTCTACCCCGCCGTTGCCGCCGTAGTGAGTCTCCACCGAACTAGGGTATGGACTCGATCTTTGTGCTATTCTCCAATCGGATTCCTAGCACATTGTGATCATCATGACTCTTGCCACGATTGATAAACTCCTATCCAGTCAATGAACTCGTAGATTAGGTTTAATTCGGAAATTTTAGGGTTAGGTTTCCCCCGAAACCATCTCGGACCCACCGAGTTGAAAAACTCGGTCCCACCGATTTGGCTTATGCCATTGCACAAGCGAGACTCGGTCTGACCGAGAATTACTTATCGGTGTGACCGATTTTGGAACTCTGTGAAACCCTAGCAGTCTCGGTGCCACCGAACTATGACTCGGTCTGACCGAGTTCACTAGTTCTGATGCCAAAACTGCTTCGGTGTCACCGAGTTTAGAAATCGGTAGATCCAAGATGCTTTCAGTGGAAAACTAAAACTGAGTTTTTGAATTATTCTTTTGCAAAAATCTCTGCATTTTGTGATGCTCATCCCCTCTATCTCATCTATAATCTATTCATAGGGTCAGCAGTCAGAGTTTGCATCATGTCAGACCAAAGTGACAGCCAGAACTTGTCAGAGCAGCAAGTGCAGTTGAGTGAGGGCACTAGTCCCTCAAGTTCCTCAGATGATGGCAGCAGGAGCACCCCCAGCAATCTGCCTAAAGCTGCCACACATCAGAGAAAGAAGAGAACCTCAGACTCAGAAGATGAGGATTATGTGGCAGAGGAGGAAGCCACCTCCAAGAGAGTTGAGCCAGCACAGGGCACAAAGCCAGGGCTGAAGATCAAAAGGCCAGTAGGCAGGCAGCCCATGTCTAAGGCAAGAGCTTCAACGGAGAAGCCCACTCCCATTGAGCCAGTTGCTACTGAGGGCAAAAAGAGGAAGAAAGGGTAAAGAAAACTGTAGCCAGAGTGCTTGGCAAGGCCTCCATCATGGAAGAAGAGGATGAAGAAGAAGAGGTAGCTGCACCAGCACCTAAGGCACCCAAGTTAATGGGCGATGCCATAAGATCAGGGGCAGCTGCTCCCAAGGCCAAACCGGCTCCAAAGCTAAAGCCAAAGAGGAACACAAGAAGCATCCCAGCCACTGAAAAGAACAAGGCCCCAGTGCCTGAAGCTACAGAGGAAGAGGAAGAGGAAGAGAATGTTCTTAGAAAGCTCAAGCCCAAGATTCCAGACCACAACGATGCTCATCCTGTGGCTGAGGATATGAAGCTCAGGAGAGATTCAGGGCTGAGGAAGCGGAGAGAAGCGGACCCATATGCTTCTAGGAGAAGGACTACAGTTGACTACAGGTTTCACACCAAGGAGCAGCAGGATTTTTATGAGACAGTGCTGCTAGACAAGAAGCCAATTGTCTGCGATATGAGATGGGTCGATTGGCAGTATATCAAGGACAATGAAGAGTACTACCCTAGAGTGCAGGACAGCTTTAAGGCCTGTGGAGTAGAGGACTTTGTTGGGTAGAAGCTCACAAAGTGGAACGAGGAACTCATCATGCAGTTCTACTCCACAGCCCATTTCTATCCAGATGGCAGGATTGTATGGATGTCAGAGGGTACGAGGTACCAGTCCACAGTTGCTGAATGGGCTCAGCTAATTCATGCCCCAGAGGAGCAAGCAGATGACTTGGACATTTATGCCAAGAATAAGATGGACCACAACTCTATGTCCAACATGTACAAGGAGATTCCGAATGAAGCACTTGACACGTTCAAGTTTGGCTTAGTGCATTATCTTCTATCAGGACTGCCCACTATCAACTGGATACTAAGGCACACCCTATTGCCCAAGTCTGGAGATCACAAGATGATCAGAGGTCACGTGATCAATTTGCTTCATGTCTTTGACGTGCCTCAAAAATTCAAAGTCATGAGCCTCATAGTGGAAACAATCAAGAGGACAGCCGCCGACCAGAAGAGGAGCTGTGGGTATGCCCCACAGATTCAGGACCTCATCAACTCAAAGATGGGCATGGGCATATATTTATTGGATAAGGAACACCTGCCCATCCATCCAGACTTCGAAGATAATCAAGTGGTCATGACTGAGAATGAGCCATCATCTTCCCTAGCACAAGCCAAGAAGGAGAAGGAGAAGAAGGAGAAAGCTGCTAGGATGCCCACTCAAGAGGAGGCATCTGAATACTTCCTGAAGACCAAACAAGAGCAGCTTGGTTACCTGATTGCGTCCACCCTGCGGATTGAGCAAGGACTAGCCACCCTGACTCAGAACCAGGCAAGCTTAGAGAGGATCATGGAACAAAAGTTCTATGACTTGGATGTCAAGGTGACAGAGATACAGATTGTCGTGGAGCAGCTCCAGGATGATATGCAGGAGAGGAGAGGCAAGACTATGACTGATGCCTTTGCCAGGGTGCCACGAGGTCCGAGGTCGTCTGCAGTGCCAGTTGCTGACACCAAAGCCACCACGTCTGCACCAGCCACAGCCTCAGTCCCACCAGCTCCAGCGTCCACTTCAGCCTCGACTCCGACCATGTCTACCGAAGGCTTCTGTAACGCCCCATATGTAACCTTCCCGAATTGTACTCCAACTCTTGCCGTTTCCGGCATTAAGTTATATTTAATTCTCGGGTTCGGGTCTTTGTCTCCGTGTGTTGTTTTTGTTTTCGTGCATCTCATATCATGTCATCATGTGCATTGCATTTGCATACATGTTCATCTCATGCATTCGAGCATTTTCCCCGTTGTCCGTTTTGCATTCCGGCGCTTCATTCTCCTCCGGTGGCCATTTCTAGCTTTCTTTCATGTGTGGGGATTAAACATTTCCGGATTGGATCGAGACTTGCCATGCGGCCTTGGTTTACTACAGGTAGACCACCTGTCAAGTTTCGGGTCATTTGGACGTCGTTTGGTACTCCAACGGTCAACCGAGGGACCGAAAAGGCCTCGTGTGTGTTGCAGGCCAACACCCCTCCAATTTGGCACAAAACCCACCAAACTCTGCTCCATCGTCTCGGTCGTTCGATCACGATCGCGTGGGCGAAAACCGCACCTCATTTGGACTCTCCTAGCTCCACTTATGCCTATAAATACCCCCTCCATTCGGATCTCTTCTTCCCCCGTCCGAAACCCTAAAACAAAACATCCCCGCCAGATCCGCCGCCGACGGACGTGTCTGGGCGAAGCCGGACAACGTCCGCCGCCACCACCGCCATCCAGGGAGCGCCACGTGGCGCCTGGCGCCTGTCTCCGCCGCGGCCCGCAGGGGTCCGAGGCCGGCCCTCCCGCGCCGCCTCCCGGGCCGACCCCGCGCCTCGATCCTGCGCCGCCTCCCTCATCGCCCTGCCGCCTTCGTCCTCCTCGCCGGTGGCCGGCGCCGCCGCGCGCCTCCTCGCCGGCCGGCGACCGCGGTGCCCCGCCGCGCCGTTTCGCCGCCCAAGGCCGGCCGGGCCTCGCCTCCCTCGTCGCCGCGCCGCCCTAGGCCGGACCCCGCCTCCTCGCCGGCCTCCACGCCAACTCCGGCCACCGCGGCCACGATCTCCGGCGACCTCAAGTCCGGCAGCTACAGTAACTCCGACGGCCTCGGTTTCCGTGCGATCCAGATTTGAGATCCACTCCTCTCGGTTGACTTTTCATCCCCGAAACCCTAATTATTTTGCAAACTTTGACTGTTCATATCTCCGCATCCATAGCTCCGTTTTGGGCATATGATATATCAAAATCTTCATCTCGACGAGTACATCATTTCATTCCATTGCATCATTTGCATTTGAGGTCATCTTGGTGCCCAAAATGCTGTTTGAAGGAGGCATCATGAGTTAAATTGCAGATCCGTTATCCCTACATTGACTTTTGTCATTTTTGCCATGATTATTGTGTGCATGATATGGCTGTGCCCCTTTGGGATGAATTGTTAAGCATGTTGTCTTCTTTCCAGAGGTGCCTCCCATGCATTTTTAGGATGTGTGTGTTGTCTTGTGCAAGCTTGCAAAGAGGGGTACCTGATTTTACTGATTTCAGGGACTGTGAAAATCACAAAGTCTGGGATGTTTTAGTTCACGATGCTATATGTCCAGCTTGTTTCCTAGTGACCCGTGCCTCTTTTGAGGATGATCAATAAGAGTGGTTTGTTAGGCTTGTTGTGATTAATCCATCCATGTCTTTACTTGTTATGTTGGAGCACCCTAGGTTGACTCAATCGAGCTCAACTTTTGCATAGTTGTTGTGTTGGGCAGATCGTGAACTCTTTTGCGATTTTGCCGGAGCTATTGCTAGTGATCCATGCATGCTATGCCATTGTTCTTGCCATGTCTAGCTAGAATTTTGTGCCTTCTTAATGGATATGTGCTTGCCTTGCCATGAATTGCACCGTAGTGAGAGCATCGAGCTCGTTTACATGCCTCCGTGAGTTATAATTTCAGCATGTCCCAGTTTTCACTAAGTCTGAAAACTGATTGTGTTTCATCGATGTTCGTGTGCTCGGTAGAGTATTTTGTGAACCCTTTTGGCCCCAGGTCATTTTGGGTGTGTTGTTAAGATTGTTGAGTAGCTCCATGCCATGCTCTTACTTGCCATGTTCAGGTTTTGCTTCATATTGTTTTGCTGCTCCGAAGAGAGCATCGTGGTCTGAAATTTCAGACTAGCGTTAATTTCGCTAAATCTGTTTTGCTTATTCAGTTTTGCCATGCTTGTTTGAAGCCCTTAATGGATGAATTTGCCTATGCCGCAGTCCTGGTGATTTGTTAAGCTTCTTGAGTGCATCACTGCCATGCAATTTGTTTTCATGTTTGGTGGCTGTAGCATGTTCGTTTCGTTGCATTTAGGAGCCTACTTGCTGTAAATCGCAGATCGGTTCGTTTCGTAAAACACTTGCCATTTCCAAACCGTAGCTCCGATTGCCATGATCTTTATATTGTTTTCAGGGGATTTCTTCCCCTCTATCCAGTGGCACACTTGGTTTTCCAAGTTGAGGCCAGGTTCATGCATTTCCTGTCACGTCTTGTTTTTTTTGCATCCCGCATCGCATCCCGCATAGCATATCATCTTTTCATATTATTGGTTGCCCTTGCACGTGGTTGATTGTATCCTTGTTGCTTGTTTGTGTTGTTGGGTAGAGCCGGGAGACGAGTTCGCTAACGAGGAGCCCGTTGAGTTTGCTTTTGAGGATCCAGTCAACTCTGACAACTGTGCAGGCAAGATGATCATACCCTCGAAATCATTACTATCTTTGCTATGCTAGTTTGCTCGATCTTTTGCTTTGCCAATGCTGCGATGCCTACCACTTGCTTGTCAGCCTCCCAATTGCCATGATTGAGCCTCTAACCCACCTTTGTCCTAGCAAACCATTGATTGGCTATGTACCGCTTTGCTCAGCCCTTCTTATAGCGTTGTTAGCTGCAGGTGAAGATTGGAGCCGTTCCTTGTTGGAACACTTATTTACTTGTTGGGATATCATTATATTGCTATGTTATCTTTATTCATCTATATACTTGGTAAAGGGTGGAAGGCTCGGCCTCTCGCCTAGTGTTTTGTTCCACTCTTGCCGCCCTAGTTTTCCGTCATATCGGTGTTATGTTCCCGGATTGTTGCGTCCCTTACGTGGTTGGGCTATAATGGGAACCCCTTGATAGTTCGCCTTGATTAAAGCTTTTCCAGCAATGCCCAACATTGGTTTTACCATTTGCCACCTAGCCTCTTTTTCCCTTGGGTTTCCGGAGCCCGAGGGTCATCTTATTTTAGCCCCCCCGGGCCAGTGCTCCTCTGAGTGTTGGTCCACCCTAGAGCACTGTGCGGGGCCGTCCCTCGGCAACTTGGGTTACGTTGGCTCCCGTACGCTTAGCTTATCCGGTGTGCCCTAAGAACGAGATATGTGCAGCTCCTATCGGGATTTGTCGGCACAGCGGGCGGTGTTGCTGGACTAGTTTTGACCTGTCGAATCATCTTGTTGTACCGGGATACCGAGTCTGATCGGTGGGTCCTGGGTGGAGGTCTATTTCTTCGTTGACCGTGAGAGCTTGTTATGGGCTAAGTTGGGACCCCCCTGCAGGGATTGATCTTTCGAAAGCCGTGCCCGCGGTTATGGGCAGATGGGAATTTGTTAATGTCCGGTTGTAGATAACTTGAACCTTAAATAATTAAAATGAATCAACTGAGTGTGTTGCCGTGATGGCCTCTTCTCGGCGGAGTCCGGGAAGTGGACACGGCGTTGGAGTTATGTTTGCGTAGACTACTCTATATAGTTTCCGCTCGTGCTTTGCCTCCTCTTCTCGCTCTCCTTTGCGAATAAGGTAGCCACCATATATGCTAGTCGCTTGCTGCAGCTCCACTTTACATTACCCCTTTCCTACCTATTAAGCTTAAATAGTCTTGATCGCGAGGGTGCGAGATTGCTGAGTCCTTGTGGCTCATAGATTACTATTACACCAGATGCAAGGACCGATGATACCTCTCCGGATGGCGCGTTCGAGCTGAAGTGGGAGTACGACGAGGACTCTCAGAGTTACTATGTGTCGTTTCCTGATGATTAGTAGGGATGCCTATTCGGGGCTAGATTCAGGGCCTAGTCGCTTGTTGGGGGTCTTTTCTATTTTGGTGCCGTAGTCAGGCCATGAGTGATTGTATGATGGATGTTATTTATGTACTTTGATGTGACGTGGCGAATGTAAGCCAACTATGCTATTATTCCCCTTTATATTATATATGTACTTGGGTTGTGTTATGATTCCCGACTTGCGACATTGCTTTCAATGCGCCTATGTCTCTAAGTCGTGCCTCGACATGTGGGAGACATAGCCGCATCGAGGGCGTTACAGCTTCGTCCTTGGAGTGCTCCGGACACCACCACCACCTGAAGATCAAGCCTGAGTGTCGACTTAGCACTATGCATTTTCTAGGAACTTTTTGGTAACTTGTTGCCAAAGGGGGAGAAAATGTATAGATCATAGGCTTCGAGAGAGAGTGTTGCTGTTATTCTCTCTTGTCTTATTTGGTGGTTTCTCGAACTTTATTTGCTTTTGTGTGAGATACTATGCCCTTATCTGTGTGAGACATCGATGATCATGTGTTTGATCATAAGGTACACTTAATGTTTGCTTAATATTATCATTCTATCCATCTTATGTGATCACTCACTATTCTTGGTGATGAGTGCATGTATTTCATTCTTATCATTTTTGAGCGCTCCACCAAGATGTATGTGACATGGAAGAGTAACCCATGACTCTAACTCCTTGTGCATTTGCAGTCCAAAGCAAATTTTAAATATGCACAAATTTAGGGGGAGCTCTTACTTGTCACATACTTCTCAAAGCGATGATGTATTTCATGATTATTAACATTTGTTGAAGCTTTGATCTTTATGTTGTCATCAATTACCAAAAAGGGGGAGATTGAAAGTGCAACTATCCCTAGGTGGTTTTGGTAATTCATAACAACATATAGCTCATTGAGCTAATGCTATTCCAAGATGATTATTTCAGGAAAGCTCAATGATTGGCATGGCATGGATGTGAAAGTGGAACCCTCAAAATGCTAAGGACAAAGAATTGGCTCAAGCTCAAAAGTTCAAGACTCTTCATTTTATATTTTAGTGATCCAAGATCACATCGAGTCTTTAGGAAAAGCCAATACTATCAAGGAGGGATGAGGTGTTGCTTAATGAGCCTCTTGCTTTATGTGCTTGGTGATATGCTGCAAAATCCTCAACCACTTTTCCATAGCCACAAATGACCTAAACTCTAAGCCAAACTCGGTCATACCGATTCTTTCAATCCGGCGCCACCGAGTTTCACTTGTCATTTGCCACTGCCAAACCCTAGCAATTCGGTCCTACCGATAAGGATCTCGGTCTCACCGAGATGGGATTGCAAACTCTCTGTTTCCCTTTCGTAACTTTTCGGTCTCACCGAAAGAGCGAATCGGTCCCACCGAGATTTCAATGTACATTCTCTGTTTCCTTCTTGTAACTTTTCGGTCTCACCGAAAGAGCGAGTCGGTCCCACCGAGTTTACCTGACCAACTCTCTGGTTAGCTTATTGCCAAACTCGGTCTCACCGAGTTTGTGTAATCGGTCTCACCGAGATTACGTTGTGCCCAAACCCTAACCGAATCGGTCCTACCGAGTTGCATGTCAGTCCCACCGAAATCTCTAACGGTCACTAGGTTTACCTTTTCGGTCCGATCGAGTTTGATGATTCGGTCCCACCGAGATTGGTAGATTGTGTGTAACGGTTGGATTTTGTGTGGAGGCTATATATACCCCTCCACCTCCTCTTCATTCGGAGAGAGAGCTATCAGAACACATACACCATTCCAACTCATATGTTCTGAGAGAGAACCACCTACTCATGTGTTGAGACCAAGATATTCCATTCCAACCATATGAATCTTGATCTCTAGCCTTCCCCAAGTTGCTTTCCACTCAGACCTTCTTTCCACCAGATCCAAATCCTATGAGAGAGAGTTGAGTGTTGGGGAGACTATCACTTGAAGCACAAGAGCAAGGAGTTCATCATCAACACACCATTTGTTACTTCTTGGAGAGTGGTGTCTCCTAGATTGGCTAGGTGTCACTTGGGAGCCTCCGACAAGATTGTGGAGTTGAACCAAGGAGTTTGTAAGGGCAAGGAGATCGCCTACTTCGTGAAGATCTACCGCTAGTGAGGCAAGTCCTTCGTGGGCGATGGCCATGGTGGGATAGAGAAGGTTGCTTCTTCGTGGACCCTTCGTGGGTGGAGCCCTCCGTGGACTCGCGCAACCGTTACCCTTCGTGGGTTGAAGTCTCCATCAATGTGGATGTAGGATAGCACCACCTATCCGAACCACGGGAAAAACATCCGTGTCTCCAATTGCGTTTGAATCCTCCAAACCCTTCCCTTTACATTCTTGCAAGTTGCATGCTTTACTTTCCGCTGCCAATATACTCTTCGCATGCTTTCTTGAATTGTGTGATGATTGGTTGACTTGTCCTAAGATAGCTAAAATCTGCCACGAACTAAAGTAGGGAAAAGGTTAAGTTTTTATTTGGTCAAGTAGTCTAATCACCCCCCTTCTAGACATACTTTCGATCCTACAGTGATGCTTAACCAAAATCCTATGTCTTCGAGTGAAGACTATGAGAGCGAATCTTGTTCAGAGTTGGACAAGTCAGCTTTGCTTGTAGCCCAAGTAAAGTTGCCGTGTGTGTTTGAAATTTGACCGTTGGAACATGTGTCAGTTCCTTAGTGACCCAGGGTCATTTCGGACAAATCAAGTCGGGTTGCCTAGTGGCTATAAATAGCCCACCCCCTACAACCATAGATGGTTGGCTGCTCAGAGTTAAAGTACGGCTTTTGTCGTTTGAGAGCAACCCACCTCGAAGCCTTTGAGAGAGAATTCCTTGAGAGGATAAAGCCCTAACCACCCAGAGCCAAAGAATGTTAGGCATCACTTAAGTCTTCTTGTCTGTGTGATCTGAAGACTTATTACACTTGAGGACTGTGAATCCTCCAGCCGGTTAGGCGTCGTGTTCTAAGCATCCAAGAGTCATTGTGGATCGCTGGTGAACAAAGTCTGTGAAGGTTCGGAAGTCTACCTTGAAGACTTACCAGAGTGATTAGGCGAGGAGTGGGTGTCCTTAGCTCAAGGGGAATAAGGTGAAGACGAGGTCTTCTGAGTTGAATCTCAGCCTCCCTAACCAGACGTACAATTGTCACAGCAACTGGAACTGGTCCAGCAAATCATTTTCTTCAACGAGTCACTGGTTTCATCCTTCCCTTCCCTTTACTTACTGTTGGTCCTTGTGAAGTCATTGTACGATTGCATCACCATTTGGCTTCACTGAGTGATTACTCGTTCTGATTGGCTTTACAATATCTTCCTACATGATCCTTACTGCCTAGCTGCTATTAGTCATTGAGCTTTCACTTCATTGAATACTTGACTATGGTTTGCCTAGTGTAGTCTACCTTCTGGTGCATGGTAATAGGTTTATTTCTATCGTTTGTTTTCGAAACTTCCATGTTTTGAAGACTTTCATAAAAATCTCCTATTCACCCCCCCTCTAGTCGATCACTAGCACTTTCAATTGGTATCAGAGCAAGGTACTCCCTTGTTCTGTGTGATTCGGTTTAACCACCTGGAGTTTTAGCTATGTCGACTACAGGGATAATCAAAGTCTCCGCCGCGTGCCCCGTCTTCGATGGAACTGAATATCCCTACTGGAAGAATAAGATGCGCATGCATCTTGAAGCCATTGATGTCGACCTATGGTATGTTGTCAAGAATAGCGTTCCCAAGGCTGGAGAAGGTGTCACTGCTGCTGATGTCAAGAAGTTCGTTCAACTGGACTCTACTGCCAAGAATATCATCTGTGGTCGTCTGACCAAAGGACAGTATGGCCGCGTGAGTGCTTTGGAAACATCTAAGCTAGTCTGGGACTGGCTCTCCAAGGTCAATGAAGGCATCTCAACCCAGAGAGATTAGAGATTCAGTGTCCTTCGCAACCTCTTCAACCGCTTCAAGAGAAATGACAATGAGAATGTCCAGCTCACGTTTGATCGACTCACGGACATCACAAATGAGCTTCAAGCCCTCGGCGCTACTAAGATCACCAAGCATGAAGTCGTCAAGACACTCTTGAGATCACTTGACAGTTCGTTTGACACCCTAGCCCTGATGATTTAAGAACGTCCTGATTTCAAGACACTCGATCCGTCTGACATACTTGAAAGACTCAACACACACGAGTTTTAGCTTTCTGAGAAAAGAGACATCTACGGTCCCAAGTATGGGCGAACTCGTGCCTTGAAGGCAAAGGTTGTCTCCTCATCTGAAGAAGAGTCTGACAGCAGTTCTGATGATCCTGAAGACATTGGAAGGGAGCTTGCTATGCTTGTGAAGA
The DNA here is from genome assembly GCF_056163025.1 of Triticum urartu. NCBI lineage: Eukaryota > Viridiplantae > Streptophyta > Magnoliopsida > Poales > Poaceae > Triticum > Triticum urartu. The sequence goes on along the minus strand of NC_141877.1, from coordinate 24,433,353 downwards.
AGTTCCAAAAATTCACGAAGAAGAAAGGCTTCAGAAAGTCTTCACGATCAAGCTCAAGGAATGATGAAGCTTCTGCTCATGACTACAAGAGGAGAACATGTCACAAGTGCAAGAAACCTGGTCACTACATCTCTGAGTGTCCACAGTGGGACAATGAGAACAACAAGAAGAAGAAGAGCAAGGAGTATGACTCTGACGACAAGAAGAAGAAGAAATACTCAAAATCTTCTTCCAAGTCTTCCTCCAAGTCTTCATCATACAAGAAGAGCTCATCTGGCAAGGCACGTGCGTTTGTTGGCAAGGAAATGGACTCTGAGGATGAGTCCGCGTCTAAGGAGGCGGAGGTGGAGTCTGAGGAGGAGTCCGATTCTGGTGTTGCAAGTCTGGCTACAGCATACGTTGCCAAGTCCATCTTCAACACTGAAGACAATGACTTCATCACCGACACCGATGCAAATGACAAGGACTACTCCGCTCCTTCCTACTGCTTCATGGCACGTGCTGCCAAGGTAAACACACACACTACTCACTATCAAACATCTAGTGACGATGACTCTAATTGTGGTTCCAAACCCAGCTACAAAACACTTGCTAAAATTGCAACTGAACAACAGAAAACCATGGAACACATTCAAAAACTATTAGACAAAAGCGATGTTCTGTTAGATGCTGAAATGACTCGATCTTAGTCCTTAATTGAATACATAAAAAATCTTCACGTTAAGTATGAGGAACTTGAAAGTCGTCATGAAATGCTCTCAACAGCTCATGAAAGGCTTTCCTATGATTATCTTCAAAGGAAGCAAGATCTTGAGAAATTGAGAGCGGCTCATGAAGATCTTCAAAAGGAAAACGAGTCACTTCGCGCCGAACAGATCAGTTCAGCTCAGGAAGGATTTGAACCACCATGTCTTAAATGCATTGAGTGTGATAACGCTACTTCTGTTGCTGAATGCTCTACTACTGCTACTGTTGTAATATCTTCAACTGTTGATGTGGAAACTAACCCCTCTGCTGAGGACACCACTGCTATTGCTGATGAGAATGCTAGGTTGAAGACATTGCTGCTTGAAACAGGGATGTACAAAAGTCTCAAAGGGCATCAGACACTTTGTGATGTCCTCAAAAGGCAGATCCTGAACCGAAACCCTAGGAAAGAGGGTGTTGGGTTCGTAAGGAAAATGAATGCTGATGGCTCTTACTGGAAACCTGAGCAGTACCCCAAAACCACATGGGTTGCTGCAAAGGAACCTTCAGCAGATCCATCCACTCTATCTGGCTTCACTTGTGCTAACCCCATTGTTATTGATGAATCCTTTGATGCAAACTATAAACTGTTTAAGAATCAGAATGGTGAAGTGTTTGCCAGGTACATTGGTACTAACTGCAGGAATGGACCGCCTATGAAGAAGATCTGGGTGCCGAAAAGGTGTTTGGAGAATCTTCCTATGAATGTCATCATGACACCACAGGTGAAGAAGACAAACCCCAGACCACAGGCTTCATATGGTCCAAAGGCTTCATACAGACAAAGGACTCACCGGAGTCAAACTAACACAAATGTTTTGCAGGGAAGCCATACTCAGGCCTATGAATATGAGTGCAGTCCTTTAAACCACCATGTTCATAAGACCAAGAACTTTTCTGCTTATTCTTATGAGTACTACTGTCCACCTGCAAAGCTTTTTGCTAGGGCTCCAAAGCCAAAGTTCTCAGATGCTGCACTTAGACTCATTGCTTCGAAGCCACCCCTAAAGATGTGGGTGGCTAAGAAAGCTTAACTCTCTTTTGTAGGGAAATGTCTCCAGCCGAAAACCAAAATCGTCTGACACTATTGCTGAGGACCTTAAACATCTTGTAGGGCGCAAGATCAAATGCCCAAATGGTCTTACTATGTACTTTGTTTCTAAATCTCTTGCAACTTGCCCTATCAGTCCTAATCTCGACCTAAGCTTTAATAATCCACTGGTTCGTCAAATGTTTTTGCTTCACAATTCTCTTCGTGAAGCCTATCCCCCTAACTGGACTGTAGGGTATGACACCAGCTGCTTCAGAATGGATTATTGATAGTGGGTGTACAAATCACATGACTGGCAAGCGAAGCCTTCTCATGGACTCAAGTTTACGTCCATCAGACAAAGGTCACATCACATTTGCTGACACTGGTAAAAGCAAGGTATTGGGTCTAGGTAGAGTTGCAATCTCAATGGATCAACACATGGATAAAGTCATGCTTGTTGAATCCCTTGGTTTCAACTTAATGTCTGTCTCAATGCTTTGCGATTTAAACATGATTGTGATGTTCGGAAAATATCATTGCCTTGTACTAATGGAATCTGACAAGTCTCTAGTGTTTGAAGGGTATCGAAAAGATGATTTGTATGTGGTAGATTTCTCAGCAGGACCACAACTTGCAGTATGTCTTCTAGCAAAAGCTTCTGAATGCTGGCTCTGGCATCAAAGGCTAGGGCATGCTGGCATGAGGAACCTCCACACCCTTGCAAGGAAGAAGCATGTCATAGGCATCGAGGGCGTCAAGTTCAAGAAGGATCACTTATGCGGTGCCTGTGTAGCAGGAAAGATGACGAGGGCCAAGCATCCCTCGAAGACAATCATGACAACGACTCAACCCTTCGAACTGCTACACATGGATCTTTTCGGTCCCACTCATTACTCAACTCTTACTACTACCGCTTGTCTCTATGGCTTTGTCATTGTTGATGATTATTCAAGATATACTTGGGTGCATATAATCCTTTACAAGACTGAAGTACAGGATGTCTTCAGATGCTTCGCCAATCGAGCAATGAACAACTATGGCGCCAAGATAAAGCACATCAGAAGTGACAATGGCACCGAATTCAAGAACACTGGCCTTGATACATATCTTGATTCTTTGGGCATCACACATGAATTCTCAGCTCCGTACACGCCACAGCAGAATGGCGTCGTCGAACGCAAGAACAGAACACTTATTGAGATGGCTCGGACGATGCTTGATGAATACAAGACTCCAAGAAAATTCTGGCCTGAAGCCATTGACACTGCATGCCACATCATCAACCGTGTTTATCTTCACAAGCTTCTAAACAATACATCCTATGAGCTCCTTACTGGCAAGAAGCCAAATGTCAGCTACTTCAGAGTATTTGGCGCCAAGTGCTGGATCAAGGATCCACATCACACGTCAAAATTTGCACCAAAAGCACATGAGGGTTTTATGCTTGGATATGGAAAGGATTCGCACTCCAACATAGTCTTCAATCTCTTTCATTACAAAGTGGTTGAAACAGTGGATGTGCGGTTCAATGAAACTAACGGCTCACAAAGAGAGCAACTGCCAAATGTGCTAGATGAAGTTCCATCCAGTGAATCAACCAAACTTATGGGAACTGGAGAAATCATACCTTCTGAAGCTCAACCTGAAGAAGAACTTATCATCTCCGCACCTGATCAACCTGAAGACAATGCTCAGCCTGAAGACAATCCCTCTAACAATGATAATGATCAGCAAGAGCAAAATCTTCGTCCTGTACATCCTCGTGTTGCAAATGAAGTCCAGATTGAGAGAATAATTGATAGCATCAATGCACCAGGTCCACTCACTCGTTCAAGGGCAACACAGCTAGCAAATTTCTGTGGGCACTTCGCATTCGTCTCAATAACCGAACCTAAGAAAGTTGAAGAAGCCTTCATGGAACCTGAATGGATTCAAGCTATGCAAGAAGAGCTTCAATAGTTTGAGCTGAATAATGTATGGGAACTGGTTAAGCGTCCTGATCCTCGGAATCACAATATAATAGGCACCAAATGGATATATCGCAACAAGCAAGATGAGCATGGTCAAGTTGTTAGAAACAAAGCTCGTCTCGTTGCTCAAGGATACACTCAAGTTGAAGGGATTGACTTCGATGAAACATTTGCTCCTGTGGCTAGACTTGAAGCCATACGCATACTGCTGGCCTATGCAAATCATCATAACATACTTCTGTATCAAATGGATGTGAAGAGCGCTTTTCTCAATGGAAAGATTAAAGAAGAAGTGTATGTCGCACAACCACCTGGCTTTGAAGATCGAAAACATCCTGACATGGTATACAAGCTCAACAAGGCACTGTATGGCCTCAAACACGCCCCTCGGGGTTGGTATGACACACTCAAAGACTTCCTGAAGAGCAAAGGCTTCAAATCTGGTTCCCTCGACCCCACTCTCTTCACGAAGACATATGATGGTGAACTATTTGTGTGCCAAATATATGTGGATGACATTATCTTCGGCTGCACCAATCAGAAATACAATGAAGAGTTTGGATATATGATGCAAGAGCAATATCAGATGTCCATGATGGGTGAGGTGAAGTTCTTCCTTGGTCTTCAAATACGTCAGCAACGCAACGACATCCTTATATCTCAAGAGAAGTATCTCAAAGATTGCCTGAAGAAGTTTGGTATGCAAGACTGCAAAGGTTTCACAACGCCAATGCCAGCCAAACATTATCTGGGTCCCGACGACAATGGTAAAGAGTTCGATCAAAAGGTATACCGCTCCATGATTGGTTCCTTACTTTATCTATGTGCATCTAGGCCAAATATTATGCTTAGTGTTTGCATGTGTGCTCGATTCCAAGCGGCACCAAAGGAATCGCATCACTTAGCTGTGAAGCGAATTCTTCAATATGTGGCTTACACCCCAACTCTAGGATTATGGTATCCAAAGGGCTCAGAGTTTGAACTAGTTGGTTTCTCGGATGCTGATTATGCTGGTGACAAGGTGGATCGCAAGTCTACATCAGGCACATGTCATTTTCTGGGACGATCACTTGTCTGTTGGTCTTCAAAGAAGCAGAACTGTGTATCTCTCTCTACTGCTGAATCTGAATACATTGCTGCTGGATCTTGCTGCGCTCAGCTTCTGTGGATGAAGCAAACACTCAAAGACTATGGCATTCATCTGAAGCAAGTTCCACTCTACTGCGACAACGAAAGCGCCATCAAGATTGCCAACAACCCAGTTCAGCACTCGAAGACAAAACACATCGAAATTCGTCATCACTTTCTCAGAGATCATGTTGTGAAGGAAGATATTGATATCATACACATCAACACTGAAGAGCAATTGGCAGATATCTTCACCAAGCCCTTGGATGAGAAGAGATTTTGCAAGTTACGATGTGAGCTAAATATCTTGGAATCCTCAAATGTACTGTGATCAGGCATACATCCTAACACTTATGCATATTGATGACGTAGATGTGCAACACACGAAGTAAAGTATATCTTCAATCATTGAAGACATACATTCTAAGTGTGAATACATTAATGTGGAATTTGACTTCGGAGCGCCACGATAATTGTGCGCCGTGTCTGGGTCTAATACTTCCTATACGGTGGGTAACGCCACCACCAAATTATTCTGTTTGAAGTGTTTTACCCATGGCGTTACATTTGCTATGTCTTCACATTTTGTTTGTCTTCATTCTCAACTTGTCATGATTATCTTCACTATGTTGATTTGATTGTCTTTTTCACATATATATATATATATATATATATACATAGTGTTTTGTCCTCTACAACATTCACTTATAGCTATGTCTTCTTGTTGAATCTTTTGAACTAAGTAAATGTGATCGGACCCTAACCTCTCTATGCTTTCTATCTCAAACTCTATCTCTCCAAATCATATGCATTCTATTGAAACTGTCGAATGTCTTCTCTGCGTCATTGTCAGCAGAAGATACAGAGACAAACATTAAGTCCGTTTTCAATGCCAATTCCTTCACCTGAAACCCGGAGAAGTGGGAATGACCACCCGACAATCCAGGCGTGCATGGGAACGTGGAACAACCTCCGATAGGTTGCATGATGGCCACATGTTCTTCAGATTTGAATCGCCAAGGGCACCTGTGTAATAATGCTGTGCCGTCCCTGTCCCTATAAATACACGCCTCACCACAGTCATTATCCTTCTTCCACTCTCGCACGAACCCTAGCGCCACCGCTAGCCCTCGACGACGCCGGCGACGAAGCGCTTAGCTTCCGTGACCTCTCCGACGCCGTCTTCACGCCGGCCGCGGACATCGTCTTCTCCGCCGTCGCCGTAGGTGTCCTCCGTCGCCAAGTTAGGGCACGGACGATCGAACTACTCGGCCTCCTCTTCCATTCCGTCTAGCAGTTTCTTGTGTGGTAAATAAAACTTCCTTTTTACGGCCTCTTTGATCCTATAGATTTGTCACTTTCTACCACAAGCAGTTTCTGTTCACACAAGTTGGATCCACTTCATACTGCATCTCATATTATGCCTAGTATGTTCACTTATGCTTCACAAAGTAGTTAGATTCCTCACTTGTACTGATCTGTGGATTAGTACAAATCTGGAACCAACTCCTTATCTATGAGTGAATGTCTTCGCACGATGAGGTCAATGTCTTCTAAACTAATTTATCTTCAAAATCTTCTGAGAATGCATATGACCTCTTCCCCTTCCCTCGCACCTTAATGCTATCACAGGTACATGTCCGTGGGAGAATCCCTTGGTTCTCATAGTCTGCATTCATTTGCAGAATTCTTACAGCATCACATAAATTCTCCCGAAGCCAGTTCCTGTTTTCCAGCAAGCGAAAGCCCTTGAAGCCTTTGAACGTATTGAAGCCATTCAGTTTAAAGTTCATGGCTGTAGAGAAATCAGCAAGGAAGGGTGGCAGAAAGCGTCGAGGTGAGACATCAAGAGATCTGCCCGATGACCTCTCAGAACTGTACAAGACAGATCCAGAAGAGGATTACAATCAGCGCAAGACACAAATACAATGGATTCGACGATATTGGGCAGAACAGTGGTTCAAGTACAGATTTGTGACAAAGGAATATGCTGAAAAGAATGCCATCAATGCACCATGGGGAGACATCCTATACAAAAATCTTCAACCCAGGTCCAGAGATGAAGCCATTGAACAAGGCTTCTATCCCTGCATGGTCCGTGGACCACAGCCTGCGGATGCTGACCCATCGTCACTGCTCTGGTGTCGTGACGACAATCTTTTCAAGCACAACTTCCAGTTTGCCCAGAATTCGGCGAAGCAGAACAAGAAGTCATTGGGACTAGACTTCTACCCTGGTCCCTCTGCTCCCCGTGCAGATGGCACCCGTGATGCCGAACCCAATGTCGTCGGTCCGTTCTACAACCTGGATGGCCTCATCACTCACATCTCTGTTCAAGGTGTCAAAGTGGATCATTCTGATGATGATGCTGACACTGATGAAGCCCCAGCTTCTACTCCAAAGCCGCAGAAGTCAAAGCTGCCTAAAGCTTCAAAGCCTGCCTTAGCACCAAAAATCTCACGGGCGAAGCCACTGGCTACTGCACCTCGTGAATACAGTGTGCAGTATGAACATCTGTCACGCATCTCCAAGCCCCCGAGAGTCAAGATGCCTCTGCCACATACCAGCCAAGAACTGACTGCTGCTGCTATTCTGCGCAACGATACCATTGATCTATCCAGTGATGAAGATCTTGCAGATGACGCTCTTGAGCAACTGATCAAGAGCAAAGAAGAAGCAGAAATCTTCAACAATTTGCCTCTCTTTGACGTGGCAATCATCCACGACTTCATCGATGAGTGGTTTGACACGCCCAACCTTAGCTTTGAAGATCTGCAACTTCCCATTGGCCTCAGTGTCGCTTTCCATGGCGCCATTGCTTCAGAGTTAGCTATAGCCTAGCGCATCGTTGAACTGAAGCAGAAGATTGACTTTGAGAAAGCTCAGTTCAAGAAGCATATGGCCAAACTTAGTGTGCAAGAGGTCAAGAACTTCAACATCATGCCGCACGAGCTCAAAGAAGCCTTTCGCAAGAAGCGTGAAGACGCTCAAGGTTCTCGTGAGCGCATGAAGAGCCTGGCTGACAAGTGTGTGCAAGCCTACAATGAGGCTGAGAAGCGCAAGGCTCTTGGGTGTCCTGGCATTGACCCCAGGATGGCTGCAAAGCAGAAGAAGAAGAAGCCCGCTCTGGCCGAACCCGACGCACCAAGGCAGGAAGCACATCCCATTGTCTTCCCAACCAGCATGACTAGCTCGAAGCCAAAGGCCAGGTCTACCGCTTCAGACCTGAAGAAGACGAGGACAGCTAGGGCTGAAGCCACAAAGAGGAAACATTCTGAAGCCTCTGCTGCTGCTCCCTCCAAAAAGAAGCGCAAGACCAAGAAGGAATGGGCTGCTCCCACAGAGCTCTTAATTGTTGAACCTATCTCCATGGTTCGCCCTGCCGCTGAACATCAAGAGCACCAACTGACTGTCCATGAGCCTACTTTCGCAGAGGCTCATGAAGCTGAAGACATACCCGCAGCTGATCCCACCGCTGCTAAAGACATTGGTCATCATGACCATGTTGAAGATGATGTAGTTCCTCCTCAGATCGAGCACCAATAGGTATCATCGCCTGTGCTTACGCACAGCGAACTCATCAGCATTGGTCGTCCTCTGACGCCAATTGCTCAGGATGCAACATGGGCTGATCACCTACAATAACAGCAAGTCACACCACCCCGGCAAGAAGAATAAGATGACTTTGAGGCCCAGCCAACTCCATCTCCAAAGGCGTCGCCTACCTTACGCAGGCTTCGCAAAGGACCAAGGTCTCAAGTCTTCGAGTCTAAAGCTAAAACTGCTAAAGACATCCCGGCTACATCAGCCGATGACACCCAAGAAGAAGAACGTGTTCCTACTCCCCCAACTACTGAAGAAGTTGTTCTCGAGGAGAACGTGTTTGTGCCCGACCCTCCAGCTCATCAAATGGAGGTAGAAAATCTTGAGGCTGCCACCACCAACTCCAATGAAGCCACTGACGTTGTCATGGCTGAAGCAAATGTGGAGCCTGCACCAACCCAAGAACCAGAAGTCAGCGAAGCCAATGATACTACTGCTTCTGTTCCTGCGCATGCTGCTGTTCCTCAGTTTGACTATCATATTGAGCATAGGCCTTAGGTACAGAAGCCAATGCCAAGGTTGCCCAGGTTTCCAGGGCCTGCAATAGACCTGGATCCTTCAATGTCAACTGCTTCAAAGCAGACAACACCTTCTTCAATAGCTCCAAGAACCCCTACTCAAGGGAACGAATATATTCTGATCGGTTCTGGAGCTATCCGCAGCGAAGCTATTACTCCTGCATTCTGTACAATCAAGGTCGCATATTCCCACATATGCGTCTTGACACCGAAACAATAGCTGGTCTGCCCTAGCTGGAAGAAGCTCTGGATTGCTTCAAAGAGATTGGATTGTTGCCCTTCATCACCGACCAAGAGCGCTGGAATGAAGAGTTGCTGCTCCAATTTTATGCCACACTTCACATATGTGGTTACAACAGAGATCCGAAGACTTGGTCCTGGAGTGGATGACAGGAAATGTTCATCACGAAGCCAAAGCCTTTGATAACATTGAGCTCACTGGTCTGCCCACTCCTGGAGATCTCTATGAACCTGGATGTCAACTTCACAGTGAAGCTATGGAAAGCATCTTTTAGAGGCCTAAACCGAACATGAGTCAGATGCTCACTATGATGAAGCCTTTGCCATAAGATGCTGCATATCCTAAGGAGTTCTTTGTTGAAGACCTTGAGTATCTGCCAAGGACTATCTATCACATTATAAGGCGGACTCTCTGGCCCATCAAAGGATGTTCTCCACATGCAAAGCTGGAAGGTGCAATGAAGACTTTGGTATTCTATATTCTTCATGGCAAATGCTTCAATGCACAAGACTTCTTCATCCGCCAACTTGCTGCATCAGGATCTGATCTTTTTGGCTTGAAGTTCTATGCTCCATGGATAATGCGTCTGATTAAACTCCACTCAGCTATCTCATATCAGCCATCTGCTCGCAACAATCGGATCTTTCTGCATGATGTGGATATGTCTGTTGAAGCCATTTATCCTAAGCCTGCCAAGGAACCTCTCAGTCTTCAGAATGTGGAGCATCAAAGTTTCACTCAGAACATTGAAGGAGTTGAAGCAGTCACTCGTGTTTATCCTTTGGCAGGTACTACACGTGCACCTCATTGTGCTCTTACTGAAGCCACTGAAAGCACTATTGCCCAACGACCCAAGAAGCGATCTCGTGTTCTCAATGACCGAGAGCTTCTGGTTGCTCTTCATCAGAAACATGATAGGCATCATGACTGGCTGAAGCGCCAAATGCAAAGCCTCTTGGTGGATGTCAACCGCATTCGCAATCTTGCCACCAAGAATGCCTTTGTAGCCCATGAAACTTGTCGGCGTACATGGAAAGGGCTGACGCTTATGTGTCCTGAGGATGATCTTCAAGAGGATGGCTTCTCTTAACGTTTCAAGTTTGACTCCACACCTCTCATAAGGGCTGTGCTACGACGAACCCCATCTCTTGAAGACTCTGAGTTTTCTTCCTTTGCGGCAACTGTGAATGCCAGAGTGATCGAGGACGAAGATGATGCCACTTCACTGCCCCCTACTTCTGCACGCCTCGACACTGCCCCAAGTTCTTCTGCACCGCCGAACACCATCGTCGACCCTGCTGCCTCACCTACTCTTCGTGGGAACGAGTAGATGCTCTATGTCTTCAAACCTTTTTGGTCCTCACTGACAAAAGGGGGAGAAGCTTATGAGTTTGATAGTCTTCAAGCAGGTCCATATGGGCGGTTACTTTATGTCTTGCCTAGTGTTTACAACTCTCATTTTGATACATTTGGTTCTTTGAGTTGTAACACTTAAACTCGATGGTCGTGTGCTACTTAGTTGCTATTTTGTGATGCGATGATAAATTCCGCATGTGCGACGATAAATTCCGCACTTAGATCATTTTGCAGACGTCCATTTACCATTATGCATGTTCATTATCTTCACATACCTTTCATGCATGATGAATTGTCATCATAAGTTGAAGAGGATCTCCACAAGTACAACCTGCCATGTGCATTTGCATTCCAAAAGCAAATTACTTATATGCACATCTTCAGGGGGAGCCCTTGCAATTTATGAAGACAATTCCTTATCCTTTACAATTTCACATATTATATTCCCCGTTGAAAACTTCAACTAGTTTGTCATCAATCACCAAAAAGGGGGAGATTGTAAGTGCATCCAGTGCCACCCATAGTTGGTTTTGGAGTATTGACGACAAACCTAGTTGAGGGACTAATGTGTTTGTGAGAATTGCAGGATAACACAGGTAGAAGTCCCTCATTGATTCAGTTTTCCTACCAGAGATGACCCCTAAAAATGTATGAAGACACTGAAGTCAAAGGATGTATGTGAAGACATTCACATTGAAAACTATGACAAGAGAAGACATCGCATCAAGACTATGGAGCGCGAAGACTTAGATCTTTCGTAGTTCTTTTTCTTCTTTGTTGAGTCATAGGAACCAACGTACTGTTATGTGGGGTCCAAGAAAACCAGTTAGAATGACTGAAGTACTGTTATGTCAGGTCGGGTTGCCTAGTGGCTATAAATAGCCCACCCCCTACAACCATAGACGATTGGCTGCTCAGAGTTAAAGTACGGCTTTTGTCTTTTGAGAGCAACCCACCTCGAAGCCTTTGAGAGAGAAATCCTTGAGAGGATAAAGCACTAACCACCCAGAGCCAAAGAGTGTTAGGCATCACTTAAGTCTTCTTGTCTGTGTGATCTGAAGACTTATTACACTTGAGGACTGTGAATCCTCCAGCCGGTTAGGCGTCGTGTTCTGAGCATCCAAGAGTCATTGTGGATCGCCGGTGAACGAAGTCTGTGAAGGTTCGGAAGTCTACCTTGAAGACTTACCAGAGTGATTGGGCGAGGACTGGGTGTCCTTAGCTCAAGGGGAATAAGGTGAAGACGAGGTCTTCTGAGTTGAATCTCAGCCTCCCTAACCAGACGTACAGTTGTCACAGCAACTGGAACTGGTCCAACAAATCATTATCTTCAACGAGTCACTGGTTTCATCCTTCCCTTCCCTTTACTTACTGTTGGTCCTTGTGAAGTCATTGTACGATTGCGTCACCATTTGGCTTCACTGGGTGATTACTTGTTCTGATTGGCTTTACAATATCTTCCTACCTGATCCTTACTGCCTAGCTACTATTAGTCATTGAGCTTTCACTTCATTGAATACTTGACTATGGTTTGCCTAGTGTAGTCTACCTTCCGCTGCATGGTAATAGGTTTATTTCTATAGTTTGTTTTTGAAACTTCCATGTTTTGAAGACTCTCATAAAAATCGCCTATTCACCCCCCCTCTAGTCGATCACTAGCACTTTCACTACCAATACTAAGTTTCCAGGTGTGGTTGAATTGACAGCTCAGTTGCTAATACTTGAGAATATTCTTTGGCTCCCCTTGTGTCGAATCAATAAATTTGGGTTGAATACTCTACTCTCGAAAGCTATTGCAATCCCCTATACTTGTGGGTTATCAAGAATAATTTTTGGCGCCGTTGCCGGGGAGCATAGCTCTATTCTATGAGTCACTTGGGATTTATATCTGCTGGACACTATGAAGAACTTGAAAGATGCTAAGACAACAATTTATCCCTCAACTACGAGGGGAGGTAAGGAACTGCTATCTAGCTCTGTACTTGATTCACCTTCTGTTATGAGTAAGCTTGCGACACCTAAACCTGCTTCTGCTATTCGTTCTGATATGTCGCATGTTATTGATGATGCTACTTCTGCTATACATGATACTTATGATGAAACTACTTCTATGCTTGATACTACTGTGCCACTTGGTGATTTTCTCGAGGAACGACTTGCTAGGCCTGGAGAGATTGAAAATATTGAATCTGATTATAATGATGAAAGTGATGATGAAGAATCACTTGTTATTCCCGAGGCTTATTTATTTGATCAAGAAGCTTCTTTAGCTATTTTAGCTTGCAAAGATAGCTATGAACTCAAAAGGTTATTAGCTAAATGGAATAAGCAATCTCTAAATGCTAGGATGAAACCTGACCCTGCTTTTGCTACTTCACCTATCTGTGTTACTGATAATGATTATGAATTCTCTGTTGATCCTGATATAATTACTTTGGTTGAATCTGATCCTTTTCACGGTTATGAATCTGAAACTGTTGTGGCACATCTTACTAAATTAAATGATATAGCCACCCTGTTCACTAAAGATGAGAGAACTCGTTACTTTTACATCCTTAAAATATTTCCGTTCTCATTAAAGGGTGATGCTAAGATATGGTTTAATTCTCTTGATCCTGGTTGTGTGCGTAGTCCCCAGGATATGATTTACTACTTCTCCGCTAAATATTTCCCTGCTCATAAGAAACAAGCTACTTTGAAGGAAATATACAACTTTGTGCAAATTAAAGAAGAGAGTCTCCCACAAGCTTGGGGGAGGCTTCTCAAGTTTCTAAATGCTTTGCCTGATCGTCCTCTTAAGAAAAATGAAATACTTGATATCTTTTATAATGGACTAACCGATGCTTCCAGAGATTACCTGGATAGTTGTGTTGGTTCTCTTTTCAGGGAAAGAACACCGGATGAAGCTGAAATCTTATTGAATAATATGTTGACAAATGAAAATAATTGGGCACCTCCTGAGCCAGCTCCTGCTCCAATTAATGATCCTATTCCTAAACCAACTTCGAAGAAGAGAGGTGTTCTATCTCTCAGTCCCGAAGATATGCAAGTGGCAAAGAAATCTATGAAAGAAAAATGTATTAAAGCTGAAGATGTTAAGAATTTACCTCCTATTGAAGGAATACATGGTCTTAATTTACCGCCTATTGAAGAAACATATGATCTTAATCCATTATTTATTGAAGAACCTCTAGACCTCGATAACCCGACAGAGGTAGTAAAGGTAAATTCTCTCTATAGATATGATAAAGCTGAAATCCCTCCTGCTAAAATTGCTAGTCAATGCGTGGATGAGTTTGATAATTTTATGTTTAAGCAAGAAAACTTCAATGCTTATTTTGGTAGACAATTAAAACAAGATGCTGATATGATTGAATATTTGGGTGATTATATGGCTAATATTAGAGGTCAACTTAAACTTGTTAGCAAACATGCTTCTATGGTTACCACTCAAGTAGAACAAGTACTTAAAGCTCAAAATGAATTGCTCAATGAGATGAATAGTAAGAAAAATAATTATGTTGTTAAAGTGGCTACTAGAACTGGTAGAACGACTCAGGAACCTTTGTATCCTAAAGGCCACTCTAAGAGAATTGAGCAAGATTCTCAGAGAAATAATATTGATGCACCTAGTTCTTCTAAAAGGAAGAAAAAGAAAAATGATAGAACTGTGCAAACTTCTAGTGAACCTATTGCTGAACCACCTGATAATCCAAATGGTATATCTATGTCTGATGCTGAAACACAATCTGGCAATGAACATGAACCTAATGAAAATGTTAATGATGATGTTCATAATGATGCTGAACCTAGTAGTGATAATGATGTAGAAATTGAACCTGTTGTTGATCTTGATAACCCACAATCAAAGAATCAACGTTATGATAAGAAAGACTTTGTTCCTAGGAAACATGGTAAAGAAAGAGAGCCTTGGGTTCAGAAACCCATGCCTTTTCCTCCCAAACCATCCAAGAAAAAGGATGATGAGGAGTTTGAGCGCTTTGCTGAAATGATTAGACCTATCTTTTTGCGTATGCGATTAACTGATATGCTCAAAATGAATCCTTATGCTAAGTACATGAAAGATATTGTTACAAATAAAAGAAAGATACAAGAAGCTGAAATTTCCACCATGCTTGCTAATTATATTTTTAAGAGTGGAATACCAAAGAAACTTGGAGATCCAGGAGTACCTACTATTCCATGCTCCATTAAAAGAAACTATGTTAAAACTGCTTTATGTGATCTTGGAGCCGGTGTTAGTGTTATGCCTCTCTCTTTATATCGTAGACTTGACTTGAATAAGTTGACACCTACTGAAATATCTTTGCAAATGGCTGATAAATCAACTGCTATACCTGTCGGTATTTGTGATGATGTGCCTGTTGTGGTTGCAAACGTTACTATTTAACTGGACTTTGTTATTCTTGATATTCCCGAGGACGATAGTATGTCTATTATTCTTGGAAGACCTTTTCTTAATACTACAGGGTCTGTTATTGATTGCAACAAAGGCAATGTCACTTTTCATGTTAATGGTAATGAGCATACGGTACACTTTCCGAGGAAACAACCTCAAGTTCATAGTATCAATTCTATCTGAAAAATTCGATCGATTATATTTGGAGGTTTTGAATTTCCTCTTCCTACTGTCAAGAAGAAATATGATATACTTATTATTGGGGATGTGCATATCCCCGTTGAGGTAACCTAGTGTTATTCGAAATTTCTTCGGTTTCATGTAAATCAGAATGAGTTTGTTAACAAGACCTGATCAACCTTGTTAGTGGATTCCTTTTGACAAGCATGGGATGGATGAAACTAGAAGCACAACCTTCTGTACCCTCTCTATACTTTCTATTATTTAGTTGAAATAAAGTAAAAATAGTATTTTTTCTGTCTGTTTCCTGATTTATCCGTGCAATATAAAAATTTCCCGAAAATAAAAGTCCTCAGAATGACATGCCAATTTAATATGATTTTTTCGGGAATATTTGAGGATTTATGGTGCAAAAATTACCCAGGGGGGAGCTGCCACCTGATCACGAGGGTGGAGGGCGTGCCCTACCCCCCTGGGCGCCCCCCTGCCTCGTGGGCCCACGATGGCCCTCCTCCACTTATTCCTGCACCCATTCTCTTCTTCTTCCTCCCACAAACACGAAAACCAACTCAAGCACGAGTTCCAGCCCTCTTTGTTGCCATTTTCGATCTCCTTGCTCAAAGCACCTCTCACAAAACTGCTTGGGGAGATTGTTGCTTGGTATGTGACTCCTCCATTGGCCCAATTAGTTTTTGTTCCAGTGCTTTATTCATTGCAAAATTTTGCTGCTTAGGTGACCCTGTTCTTGAGCTTGCATGTCAAATTTATATGGTCAAAAGTAGTTTTGATGCATGATATAGGCTCTAGGCACTTGTAGGAGTGGTTGCTATCAATATTATTGAGTTTGGTTTACTTTTATTTTGAAGTTACTTAAAATTTCAGAATTTTTCAGAAAATGATGAAGAGACTTTTGAGGGGCTCATCGAGCCAAAGCTCGAAGGAGAAAGCACCGAAGCCTAAGTATAATTTGCCTCGCACCACGGAGGTTCGGGCGTGTGAATGGCCTTCCGAGGATTTCTTAAGAGCAGCCGGGATTTATGAAGATTTTCATGAGTTGGCTCAGACTGCAGGCCTTACCACTTTCCTCCACGACCAATGCGATCAATATCTCTTGCTCACAAATACCTTTGTGCAAAACTTTCATTTTCATTCTAAGAACTCACCACCTACAGTGGAATTTCATTTATATGATGAGGATAAGGAGATGTCACTTTATGATTTCTGTCGGATTTGTTTAGTCCCTTTTGGGGGCAAGACAGAAGAACCACATCGTGATGATGTGTAGGGATTTATTGACACTATCACTGTAGTGGAAACAAAGAAGGTTTCCGATGCACGAATCACTAGCATACATTTTCCTGTTTTACGCTACTTTGCATTATTTGCTAGTCGTTCCTTAATTGGTCGCGGAAACTGTGGAAACCTGAGTATCCCTGATATTATTATTTTGCACCATGGCTTATACGGTGATAACTCTTTTAGTATGGGCGGCATTATTGCTAGACGGTTAAGTATGAACCGTACTAAGGGTCCCATCTTTGGAGGCATTTATGCTTCACACCTCGCTGCACATTTTAACACACCTATTAGGCATTATGAGAAGGAAGAAAAGGTGTTTCCTCGTGTTTATTTAGATTATAAAAGTATGGTAGCACATGATTTTATTGTTAAGAATAGGGAATGAGAGCTTAAATATAATTGTTCTTTAATAAACATCATCCTAAGACTATTACCTTGCCTGCTCCTTCTTTGTTTGATTTGACTGTAGGCACGTACCGTGTTCTGTTGGCGGCTATTCATGCCTACCGGAACCCTGCACCAGCCCCGGAACCGGAACCACAAGAGGAGCCTCCACGACAGTCTGTTTATTCTTGGGATCCGGAGATGGCTGTCAGCCAATGGCAGTCAGAGTCTTCTTCATCACAGTACGACCCCAACAACTATTATTATGGATATCAGCCAGGCCAGCCGTGGCCATAGACCAACTTAGGCCAAAAGCCTAAGCTTGGGGGAGTACGTATTTCTCACCGACATTACATTTATGTTCACACACACTCATTGCTAGATGTCGGTGTTCATACTTTTTCATTATATCATCCATACTAGTTTATCTCCTTTTATGCTTTCTTCTTGTGTGTTTGATAAACCTTAAGAAAAACCAAAAAAAAGTAGTAGTTTACTTTTCTTGCTGTAGTAATAATTAAAAATAAAACCCAAAAATATTTCCCGTTCTTCTTTTGCTTGTTGGGAGCTTTCCCGTGTAAATAGTTTTATTTCTTTTCTTTTCTTTGGGGGTCAGTAGGAGAAGACCATGATTAAATTGTTGAAGTGGCTCTTATATGCTTTATTGTTGATTTAACCAAGAGCCCATATTTCTTTGCCTTCTCCTGTTTATTGAATGCTCGCAGCTTCCAGCTTAGTCCAATGCACGTGCACTCTTATTATTATTCACACTGTTCGGTCGTGCAAGTGAAAGGCAATTATGATGATATATGATGGACTGACTAAGATGAGAAAAGATGGTATGAACTCGACCTCTTTTGTTTTTGTAAATATGACGAGTTCATCGTTCTTGATTCAGCTTTTTATGAATAAACATGTTTGCAATGACAATTAGAGATCATAGTTGCTTGTGCCATGCTTGATTAGCTATGAGTTATCATGGTTTACCTTGCGTGCCAACATGCTATTGAGATGGTTATGATGTGGTATGATGGGGTGGTATCCTCCTTTGAATGATTTAAGTGACTTGACTTGGCACATGTTCATGCATGTAGTTGAAACAAATCAACATAGCCTTCACGATATTTATGTTCATGGTGGATTATATCCTACTCATGCTTGCATCCAATGTTTATTAATTTTAATGCATGTACATGGCTGTTGTCGCTCTCTAGTTGGTCGCTTCCCTGTCTTTTGCTATCCTTCACCTGTACTAAGCAGGAATACTGCTTGTGCATCCAATCCCTTAAACCCCAAAGTTATTCTAGATGAGTCCACTCTACCTTCCTATATGCGGTATCTACCTACCATTCCAAGTAAATTTGTATGTGCCAAACTCTAAACCTTCAAATAATCATCCGGTTTTGTATGCTCGAATAGCTCATGTATCAACTAGGGCTGTCTGTATCTTCCACGCTAGGTGGGTTATTCTCAAGAGGAGTGGACTCTGCTCCTCACTCACGAGAAAATGGCTGGTCACCGGGATGCCCAGTCCCATGCTTTATGCAAACTAAATCAAAATAATTGCAAAACAAAACTCCCCCTGGGACTGTTGTTAGTTGGAGGCACTCGTTGTTTTGAGGAAGCCATGGATTGATGTTTGTTGTGGAGGGGGAGTATAAACTTTACCATTCTGTTTGGGAACCGCCTATAATGTGTGTAGCATGGAAGATATCGCCATCTCTTGGTTGTTATGTTGACAATGAAATTATACCGCTCAAAATGTTAATTATCTCTATTTCAAAACCGAGCTTTGGCACCTCTACAAATCCCTGCTTCCCTTTGCGAAAGGCATATCTATTTACTTTTATGTTGAGTCATCACCCTCTTATTAAAAGCACTAGCTGGAGAGCGCAGCTGTCATTTGCATTCATCACCGTTAATTTATATTGGGTGTGACTATGATTGGATCTCTTTTACCATGCATTACAATGTCTAGTCAGTCCTTGATCTTTAAAGGTGCTCTGCATTTATGTTTTGCGGTCTCAGAAAGGGCTAGCGAGATACCATCTTGTTAAATCATATTATGATTGTTTTGAGAAAGTGTTGTCATCCGAGATTTATTATTATGGCTTGCTAGTTGATTATGCTATTGATATGGGTAATCATGGGACCTGAGAATTATTGCAAATATGGTTAGTTATAATCTTTGCTGAAAACTTGAATGCTAGCTTGACATATTTACAACAACAAGAGCAAACAGAGTTTGTAAAAGTTTTTCTTTATTTCTTTCAGTTTGTCAACTAAATTGCTTGAGGACAAGCAATGGTTTAAGCTTGGGGGAGTTGATACGTCTCCGTCGTATCTACTTTTCCAAACACTTTTGCCCTCGTTTTGGACTCTAACTTGTATGATTTGAATGGAACTAACCCGGACTGACGCTGTTTTCAGCAGAAGTGCCATGATGTTGTTTTATGTGTAGAAAACAGAAGTTCTCAGAATGACCTGAAACTCCACGAAATATCTTACAATAAATAATAAAAAATCCTCACCAAAGATGAAGACCAGGGGGTCCACACCCTATCCATTAGGGTGGGGGGTGCGCCTCCCCCCTAGGGCGCGACCCCTACCTCGTGGGCCCCCCCGGAGACATCCCGACTCCAACTCCAACTCTATACATCTGCTTTTGGGGAGAAAAAAATAGGAGAGAAGAATTCATCGCGTTTTACGATACGGAGCCACCGCCAAGCCCTAAAACCTCTCGGGAGGGCTGATCTGGAGTCCGTTCGGGGCTCCGGAGAGGGGGATTCGTCGCCGTCGTCATCATCAACCATCCTCCATCACCAATTTCATGATGCTCACCGCCGTGCGTGAGTAATTGCATCGTAGGCTTGCTGGATGGTGATGGGCTGGGTGAGATATATCATGTAATCGAGTTAGTTTTGTTAGGGTTTGATCCCTAGTATCCACTATGTTCTGAGATTGATGTTGCTATGACTTTGCTATGCTTAATGCTTGTCACTAGGGCCCGAGTGCCATGATTTCAGATCTGAACCTATTATGTTTTCATCAATATATGAAGGTTCTTGATCCTATCTTGCAAGTCTATAATCATCTATTATGTGTTATGATCCGTTAACCCCGATGTGACAATAATCGGGATACTTACCGGTGATGACCGTAGTTTGAGGAGTTCATGTATTCACTATGTGCTAATGCGTTGTTCCGGTTCTCTATTAAAAGGAGGCCTTAATATCCCTTAGTTTCCATTAGGACCCCACTGCCACGGGAGGGTAGGAGAAAATATGTCATGCAAGTTCTTTTCCATAAGCACATATGACTATATTCGGAATACATGCCTACATTACATTGATGAATTGGAGCTAGTTCTGTGTCACCCTATGTTATGACTGTTACATGATGAAACCACGTCTGGCATAATTATCCATCACTGATACGATGCCTACGAGCTTTCCATATATTGGTTTACGCTTATTTACTTTCCCGTTGGTATTGTTACAATCACTACAAAATACCAAAAACATTACTTTGCTTTTGTTACTCTTTTGTTACCGTTACCATCACTATCATATTACTTTGCTACTAAACACTTTTCTGCAGATACTAAGTTTCTAGGGGTGGTTGAATTGACAACTCAGCTGCTAATACTTGAGAATATACTTTGGCCCCCCTTGTGTCGAATCAATAAATTTGGGTTGAATACTCTACCCTCGAAAGCTGTTGCGATCCCCTATACTTGTGGGTTATCACTATCTAGGTAATCTCTGGAGGCATCGGTTTGTCCATTATAAAATATATCAAGTATTTCATTTTTCTTAAGAGGATGATCATTCAAAGCATTAAGTAATTGGAGAAGCCTCCCCCAAGCTTGTGGGAGACTCTCTTCTTCAATTTGCACAAAATTATATATATCCCTTGGAGCAGCTTGTTTCTTATGAGCAGGGAAATCTTTAGCAAAGAAGTAATAAATCATATCCTGGGGACTACGCACACAACCAGGATCAAGAGAATTAAACCATATCTTAGCATCACCCTTTAATGAGAACGGAAATATTTTAAGGATGTAAAAGTAACGAGTTCTCTCATATTTAGTGAACAGGGTGGCTATATCATTTAATTTAGTAAGATGTGCCACAATAGTTTCAGATTCATAACCATGAAAAGGATCAGATCCAACCAAAGTAATTATATCAAGATCAACAGAGAATTCATAATCCTTATCAGTAAGAAAGACGATAGGTGAAGTAGCAAAAGCAGGGTCAGGTTTCATTCTAGCATTTAGAGATTGCTTACTCCATTTAGCTAATACCCTTTTGAGTTCATTTCTATTTTTGCAAGCTAAAATGGCTAAAGAAGCTTCTTGATCAAAAACATAACCCTTAGGAATAATAACTGATTCTTCATCATCACTTTCATTAGTATCATCAGATTCAATATTTTCAATTTCTCTAGATCTAGCAAGTTGTTCATCAAGAAAATCACTAAGTGGCACAGTAGTATAAGGCATGGAAGTAGTTTCATCATAAGTGTCATGCATAGCAGAAGTGGCAATAACATGCGACATATCAGAACGAATAGCAGAAGCAGGTGTAGGTGTCGCAAGCTTACTCAAAACAAAAGGTGAATCAAGTGCAGAGCTACATGGCAATTCCTTACCTCCCCTCGTAGTTGAGGGATAAATCTTGGTTCTTGGATCTTTCAAGTTCTTCATAATGATAAGCAAATATATATCCCAAGTGACTCAAAGAATAGAGCTATGCTCCCCGGCAACGGCGCCAGAAAATAGTCTTGATAACCCACAAGTATAGGGATCGCAACAGTTTTCGAGGGTAGAGTATTCAACCCAAATTTATTGATTCGACACAAGGGGAGGCAAAGAATACTCTCAAGTATTAGCAGCTAAGTTGTCAATTCAACCACACCTGGAAACTTATTATCTGCAGCAACGTATTTAGTAGCAAAGTAATATGATAATAGTGGTAACGGTAGTAAAAGCAATGTTTTTGGTATTTTGTAGTGATGATAGCAATAGCAAGGGGAAAGTAAATAAGCGAAGAACAATATATGGAAAGCTCGTTGGCAATGGATCGGTGATGGAGAATTATGCCGGATGCAGTTCATCATGCAATAGTCATAACCTAGGGTGACATAGAAGTAGCTCCAGTTCATCAATGTAATGTAGGCATGTATTCGGAATATAGTCATACATGCTTATGGAAAAGAACTTGCATGACATCTTTTGTCCTACCCCCCCCCCCCCCCCCCCGTGGCAGCGGGGTCCTTATGGAAACTAAGGGATATTAAGGCCTCCTTTTAATATAGTACCGGAACAAAGCATTAACACATAGTGAATACATGAACACCTCAAACTACGGTCATCACCGGTAAGTATCCCGATTATTGTCACTTCGGGGTTAACGGATAATAACACATAATAGGTGACTATAGACTTGCAAGATAGGATCTAGAACACTCATATATTGATGAAAAAATCATAGGTTCAGATCCGAAATCATGGCACTCAGGCCCTACTGACAAGCATTAAGTATAGCAAAGTCATAGCAACATCAATCTTAGAACATAGTGGACACTAGGGATCAAACACTAACAAAACTAACTCGATTACATGATAGATCCCATCCAACCCATCACCGTCCAGCAAGCCTACGATGGAATTACTCACGCACGGCGGTGAGCATCATGAAATTGGTGATGGAGGATGGTTGATGATGACGATGGCGACGGATTCCCCTATCCGGAGCCCTGGACGGACTCCAGATCAGCCCTCCTGGGAGGTTTTAGGGCTTGGTGGCGGCTCCGTATCATAAAACGTGATGATTTCTTCCCTCTGATTTTTTTCTCCCCGAAACACAATATATGGAGTTGGAGTTGGAGTCGGAGAGGCAACAGGAGGCCCACGAGGTAGGGGGGCGCGCCCCCCACCCTAGTGGAGAGGTCGTGGCCCCCCTGGCCTTCATCTTTTGTAGGTATTTTTCATATTTTCTAAAAAGTTGCTCCGTGAAGTTTCAGGTCATTCAGAGAACGTTTGTTCCTGCACATAAATAACACCATGGTAATTCTGCTGAAAACAACGTCAGTCCGGGTTAGTTCCATTCAAATCATGCAAGTTAGAGTCCAAAACAAGGGCAAAAGTGTTTGGAAAAATAGATACGTTGGAGACGTATCTATAGCGCAAAAGAGACGAGCCTTTTGTGGCAATAAAATTTCATGCAGACGTCACTCCATGGTGGGCGCAAAGGCAGCCCCCTCCACCCATTTTGGATCATAATCAAGAGGAAGGTAACTGTTCTGAGGGGGATTCAGAAGCAGAAGACCACTCCTATTTACCCCATGAGGTCTTCGCTCAAACTTGGCATGTTGATGTTGGTTATATTATGCATATGGTGCCTTGCATTGCTTACTTTATACATCAAATATGTCAACTGCTTAGTTTATACATGCTTTGTGTGAATGCCATATGTTTAGTTTATTCATCGTTTATGTGAATTATGCAATGCCATCATGTTTAGCCAGGCATCATATATGTGAATTTTGCAATGCCATCCTGCTTAGCCAGTCATCTTATATGTGAATTATGTCAGGCCATCCTTTTTTTTCGTTACGTATTACATTTGTCAACAATGTTAGTATATTCAACTACTCTTCGTGTGCATCAGCCATTTGACACGGTGATGGAAAATTCTGGAGTGAAAACAAGGTCTTCAGAGCAGACTATGCTATCTGACGAAGCACATATCTCACTGGTTACGGATAGCTCCTCAGAGGAGGATTCAGAGACAGATGACCAGTCCTATGCCCCCCCCGAGGTGCATGCTCTAACTTGGCAGGGTTATGTTGCTCATATCGTGCGTATGGTATCTTGCATTGCTATGTCATTTGCTTAGTTTAGGCATGCTTTGTGTGAATGCCACATGTTTAGTGTCTAATTACCATATATGTGAATTATGCAATGCCATCTTTTTGCAAGACATTATATATGTGAATTATGCAATGCTATCTTGTTGCAAGGCATTATATATGTGAATTATGCAATGCCATGCTGTTTAGCCAAGCGTCATATATGTGAATTATATCATGTCGTCCTTTTTGTATTTCTCATTGCTTTTGTCGACAATGTTTGTATATTCAATTGCTCTTCCTGTCCATCAGCCATTTGAATTGGTGATGGAGAAGTCTAGAGTGAAAACAAGGTCTTCAGAGCAGACAATGCTACCTGGTGAAGCAGATATGTTGCTGGTTACAGATAGCTCTTCGGAGGAGGATTCAGAGGTAGATGACCAGTCCTATTATCCCCGTGAGGTGTATGCTCAAACTTGGCAGGGTTATATTACTCATATGATGCATATGTTGTATTGCAATGCTTAGTTTTTACATCATATACACGATGTTGAATGCCATCTCCTTAGTTGACACATCATATATGCGATTGCCCTCTGCTCACTTCCTTAGTATATAAATCATATATTTGAATTATATCATGCCATGATGTTTACATAGACAGCATGTATCTGAATTATGGCATGCCAACCCATTTTCTAAAGAACACAGTTCAAGATATCTTCCGATATTCCGATAAATCGGCCGATTAATCGCTTATCGTTGTCTAACCAATAAGATAAGTCAGTCGATAAACCAGCCGATATGGCGATAAATCGAACGATATGCTGATAAATTGGCCGATTTACCCATTATCATGGGTCGACCGATAAGTTCCCGATAAGCGATATCCCCAACATTGCTAAAGACATAATATAGTTATATCATCTCATCCTGTTCACATAGTCATCATATTTTGAATTATGTCATTCTATCCGTGAATTATATCATGCCATCATGTTTCCCTCGACAGCATGTTTGTGATTTATGGCATGCCAACCACTTTAATAGACACATTGTATAGTTATATGATACATCTCCAACTTATCTATAATTTTTGATTGCTCCATGCTATATTATCTACTGTTTTGGACATTATTGGGCTTTATTATCCACTTTTATATTATTTTTGGGACTAACCTATTAACCGGAGGCCCCGCCCAGAATTGCTGTTTTTTGCCTGTTTTAGGTTTTTGAAGAAAAGGAATACCAAACGGAGTCCAAATGGAATGAATCCTTCGGTAACATGATTTTCTCAACGAATAAGACCCAGGAGACTTGGACCATACGTCAAGAAAAGAAACAGGAGGCCACAAGGTAGGGGGGTGTGCCTGCCTACCAAAGGCGCAGCCTCCACCCTCGTGGGCCCCCTGTTGCTCCACCGACGTACTCCTTCCTCCTATATATATCCATATACCCCCAAATGATCAGATATGAAGCCAAGACCCTAATTCCACCGCCGTAACTTTCTGTATCCACGAGATCCCATCTTGGGGCCTGTTCCGTAGCTCCGCTGGCGGGGGCATCGATCACGGATGGCTTCTACATCAACACCATAGCCTCTCCGATGAAGTGTGAGTAGTTTACCTCAGACCTACGGGTCCATAGTTATTAGCTAGATGGCTTCTTCTCTCGTTTTGGATCTCAATACAATGTTCTCCCCCTCTCTTGTGGAGAGCTATTCAATGTAATCTTCCTTATGCGGTGTGTTTGTTGAGACCGATGAATTGTGGGTTTATGATCAAGTCTATCTATGAACAATATTTGAATCTTCTCTGAATTCTTTTATGTATGATTGGTTATCTTTTCAAGTCTCTTCGAATTATTAGTTTGGTTTGGCCTACTAGATTGATCTTTCTTGCAATGGGAGAAGTGCTTAGCTTTGGGTTCAATCTTGGAGTGTCCTTTCCTAGTGACAATAGGGGCAGCAAGGCACGTATTGTATTGTTGCCATCGAGGATAACAAGATAGGGATTTCTTCATATTGCATGAGTCTATCCCTCTACATCATGTCATCTTGTTTAAGGCGTTACTCTGTTTTAACTTAATACTCTAGATGCATGCTAGATAGCGGTCGATGAGTGGAGTAATAGTAGTGGATGCAAGCAGGAGTCGGTCTACTTGTTTCGGATGTGATGCCTATATACATGATCATGCCTAGATATTCTCATAACTATGCTCAATTCTGTCAATTGCTCAACATTAATTTGTTCACCCATCGTAGAATACTTATGCTCTCGAGAGAAGCCACTAGTGAAACCTATGGCCCCTGGGTCTATCTTTATCATATTGATCTCCTACTACCTAGTTATTTCCTTTGTTATTTACTTTGCCTTTATTTTACTTTGCATCTTTATCACCAAAATACCAAAAATATTATCTTTATCATATCTATCAGATCTCACTCTCGTAAGTGGCCCTATAGGGATTGACAACCCCTATTTGTGTTGGTTGCGCGGATTTATTTGTTTTGTGTAGGTACGAGGGTCTCGCGCGTAGCCTCCTACTGCATTGGTACCTTGGTTCTCAAAAATTGAGGGAAATACTTACGCTACTTTGCTGTATCATCCCTTCTTCTTCGGGGAAAACCAACGCAGTGCTCAAGAGGTAGCAAGAAAGATTTCTGGCGCCGTTGCCGGGGAGATCTTCGCATCACATACCCTTATCTCCCGCATTACATTATTTGCCATTTGCCTCTCGTTTTCCTCTCCCCCACTTCACCCTTGCCGTTTTATTCACCCTCTCTCTATATATCCTCCCTCTCTTTCTCTATTTGCCTCTTTTTGCTCGTTTGCTTTTTGTTTGCTTGTGTGTTAGTTTGCTTGCTTGTCACAATGGCTCAAGATAATACTAAATTGTGTGAGTTCACCAATACCAACAACAATGATTTTATTAGCACTCCGATTGCTCCTCTCACCGATGCTGAATCTTGTGAAATTAATACTGCTTTGCTGAATCTTGTCATGAAAGATCCGTTTTCCGGCCTTCCTAGTGAAGATGCCGCTACCCATCTAAATAGCTTCATTGATTTGTGTGACATGCAAAAGAACAAAGATGTGGATAATGATATTGTTAAATTGAAGCTATTTCCTTTTTCGCTTAGAGATCGTGCTAAAGCGTGGTTTTTGTCTTTGCCTAAAAATAGTATTGATTCATGGAACAAGTGCAAAGATGCTTTTATCTCTAAGTATTTTCCTCCCACTAATATCATCTCTCTTAGAAACGATATTATGAACTTTAAGCAACTTGATAATGAACATGTTGCACAAGCTTGGGAGAGAATGAAATTAATGATACGTAATTGCCCTACTCATGGTTTAAATTTGTGGATGGTTATACAATTTTTTATGCCGGATTGAATTTTTCTTCTAGAAATCTTTTAGATTCGGCCGCGGGAGGCACTTTTATGGAAATCACCTTAGGAGAAGCTACTAAACTCCTAGATAATATTATGGTTAATTATTCTCAATGGCATACTGAAAGATCTACTAATAAAAAGGTGCATGCGATAGAAGAAATTAATGTTTTGAGTGGAAAGATGGATGAACTTATGAAATTATTTGCTAATAAGAGTGTTTCTTCTGATCCTAATGATATTCCCTTGTATACTTTGATTGAAAATAATAATGAATCTATGGATGTGAATTTTGTTGGTAGGAACAATTTTGGTAACAACGCATATAGAGGAAATTTTAATCCTAGGCCTTATCCTAGTAATCCCTCTAATAATTATGATAATTCCTACAACAATTCTTATGGAAATTATAATAAGATGCCCTCTGATTTTGAATCTAATATGAAATAATTTATTACTTCGCAAAGAATTTTAATGCTATGATTGAAGAAAGATGCCCTCCCTCGTCGCCGCGCCGCCCTAGGCCGGACCCCGCCTCCTCGCCGGCCTCCACGCCAACTCCGGCCACCGCGGCCACGATCTCCGGCGACCTCAAGTCCGGCAGCTACAGTAACTCCGACGGCCTCGGTTTCCGTGCGATCCAGATTTGAGATCCACTCCTCTCGGTTGACTTTTCATCCCCGAAACCCTAATTATTTTGCAAACTTTGACTGTTCATATCTCCGCATCCATAGCTCCGTTTTGGGCATATGATATATCAAAATCTTCATCTCGACGAGTACATCATTTCATTCCATTGCATCATTTGCATTTGAGGTCATCTTGGTGCCCAAAATGCTGTTTGAAGGAGGCATCATGAGTTAAATTGCAGATCCGTTATCCCTACATTGACTTTTGTCATTTTTGCCATGATTATTGTGTGCATGATATGCCTGTGCCCCTTTGGGATGAATTGTTAAGCATGTTGTCTTCTTTCCAGAGGTGCTTCCCATGCATTTTTAGGATGTGTGTGTTGTCTTGTGCAAGCTTGCAAAGAGGGGTACCTGATTTTACTGATTTCAGGGACTTTGTGAAAATCACAAAGTCTGGGATGTTTTAGTTCACGATGCTATATGTCCAGCTTGTTTCCTAGTGACCCGTGCCTCTTTTGAGGATGATCAATAAGAGTGGTTTGTTAGGCTTGTTGTGATTAATCCATCCATGTCTTTACTTGTTATGTTGGAGCACCCTAGGTTGACTCAATCGAGCTCAACTTTTGCATAGTTGTTGTGTTGGGCAGATCGTGAACTCTTTTGCGATTTTGCCGGAGCTATTGCTAGTGATCCATGCATGCTATGCCATTGTTCTTGCCATGTCTAGCTAGAATTTTGTGCCTTCTTAATGGATATGTGCTTGCCTTGCCATGAATTGCACCGTAGTGAGAGCATCGAGCTCGTTTACATGCCTCCGTGAGTTATAATTTCAGCATGTCCCAGTTTTCACTAAGTCTGAAAACTGATTGTGTTTCATCGATGTTCGTGTGCTCGGTAGAGTATTTTGTGAACCCTTTTGGCCCCAGGTCATTTTGGGTGTGTTGTTAAGATTGTTGAGTAGCTCCATGCCATGCTCTTACTTGCCATGTTCAGGTTTTGCTTCATATTGTTTTGCTGCTCCGAAGGGAGCATCGTGGTCTGAAATTTCAGACTAGCGTTAATTTCGCTAAATCTGTTTTGCTTATTCAGTTTTGCCATGCTTGTTTGAAGCCCTTAATGGATGAATTTGCCTATGCCGCAGTCCTGGTGATTTGTTAAGCTTCTTGAGTGCATCACTGCCATGCAATTTGTTTTCATGTTTGGTGGCTGTAGCATGTTCGTTTCGTTGCATTTAGGAGCCTACTTGCTGTAAATCGCAGATCGGTTCGTTTCGTAAAACACTTGCCATTTCCAAACCGTAGCTCCGATTGCCATGATCTTTATATTGTTTTCAGGGGATTTCTTCCCCTCTATCCAGTGGCACACTTGGTTTTCCAAGTTGAGGCCAGGTTCATGCATTTCCTGTCACGTCTTGTTTTTTTTGCATCCCGCATCGCATCCCGCATAGCATATCATCTTTTCATATTATTGGTTGCCCTTGCACGTGGTTGATTGTATCCTTGTTGCTTGTTTGTGTTGTTGGGTAGAGCCGGGAGACGAGTTTGCTAACGAGGAGCCCGTTGAGTTTGCTTTTGAGGATCCAGTCAACTCTGACAACTGTGCAGGCAAGATGATCATACCCTCGAAATCATTACTATCTTTGCTATGCTAGTTTGCTCGATCTTTTGCTTTGCCAATGCTGCGATGCCTACCACTTGCTTGTCAGCCTCCCAATTGCCATGATTGAGCCTCTAACCCACCTTTGTCCTAGCAAACCATTGATTGGCTATGTACCGCTTTGCTCAGCCCTTCTTATAGCGTTGTTAGCTGCAGGTGAAGATTGGAGCCGTTCCTTGTTGGAACACTTATTTACTTGTTGGGATATCATTATATTGCTATGTTATCTTTATTCATCTATATACTTGGTAAAGGGTGGAAGGCTCGGCCTCTCGCCTAGTGTTTTTTTCCACTCTTGCCGCCCTAGTTTTTCGTCATATCGGTGTTATGTTCCCGGATTGTTGCGTCCCTTACGTGGTTGGGCTATAATGGGAACCCCTTGATAGTTCGCCTTGATTAAAGCTTTTCCAGCAATGCCCAACATTGGTTTTACCATTTGCCACCTAGCCTCTTTTTCCCTTGGGTTTCCGGAGCCCGAGGGTCATCTTATTTTAGCCCCCCCGGGCCAGTGCTCCTCTGAGTGTTGGTCCACCCTAGAGCACCGTGCGGGGCCGTCCCTCGGCAACTTGGGTTACGTTGGCTCCCGTACGCTTAGCTTATCCGGTGTGCCCTAAGAACGAGATATGTGCAGCTCCTATCGGGATTTGTCGGCACAGCGGGCGGTGTTGCTGGACTAGTTTTGACCTGTCGAATCATCTTGTTGTACCGGGATACCGAGTCTGATCGGTGGGTCCTGGGTGGAGGTCTATTTCTTCGTTGACCGTGAGAGCTTGTTATGGGCTAAGTTGGGACCCCCCTGCAGGGATTGATCTTTCGAAAGCCGTGCCCGCGGTTATGGGCAGATGGGAATTTGTTAATGTCCGGTTGTAGATAACTTGAACCTTAAATAATTAAAATGAATCAACTGAGTGTGTTGCCGTGATGGCCTCTTCTCGGCGGAGTCCGGGAAGTGGACACGGCGTTGGAGTTATGTTTGCGTAGACTACTCTATATAGTTTCCGCTCGTGCTTTGCCTCCTCTTCTCGCTCTCCTTTGCGAATAAGGTAGCCACCATATATGCTAGTCGCTTGCTGCAGCTCCACTTTACATTACCCCTTTCCTACCTATTAAGCTTAAATAGTCTTGATCGCGAGGGTGCGAGATTGCTGAGTCCTTGTGGCTCATAGATTACTATTACACCAGATGCAAGGACCGATGATACCTCTCCGGATGGCGCGTTCGAGCTGAAGTGGGAGTACGACGAGGACTCTCAGAGTTACTATGTGTCGTTTCCTGATGATTAGTAGGGATGCCTATTCGGGGCTAGATTCAGGGCCTAGTCGCTTGTTGGGGGTCTTTTCTATTTTGGTGCCGTAGTCAGGCCATGAGTGATTGTATGATGGATGTTATTTATGTACTTTGATGTGACGTGGCGAGTGTAAGCCAACTATGCTATTATTCCCCTTTATATTATATATGTACTTGGGTTGTGTTATGATTCCCGACTTGCGACATTGCTTTCAATGCGCCTATGTCTCTAAGTCGTGCCTCGACATGTGGGAGACATAGCCGCATCGAGGGCGTTACAGCTTCGTCCTTGGAGTGCTCCGGACACCACCACCACCTGAAGATCAAGCCTGAGTGTCGACTTAGCACTATGCATTTTCTAGGAACTTTTTGGTAACTTGTTGCCAAAGGGGGAGAAAATGTATAGATCATAGGCTTCGAGAGAGAGTGTTGCTGTTATTCTCTCTTGTCTTATTTGGTGGTTTCTCGAACTTTATTTGCTTTTGTGTGAGATACTATGCCCTTATCTGTGTGAGACATCGATGATCATGTGTTTGATCATAAGGTACACTTAATGTTTGCTTAATATTATCATTCTATCCATCTTATGTGATCACTCACTATTCTTGGTGATGAGTGCATGTATTTCATTCTTATCATTTTTGAGCGCTCCACCAAGATGTATGTGACATGGAAGAGTAACCCATGACTCTAACTCCTTGTGCATTTGCAGTCCAAAGCAAATTTTAAATATGCACAAATTTAGGGGGAGCTCTTACTTGTCACATACTTCTCAAAGCGATGATGTATTTCATGATTATTAACATTTGTTGAAGCTTTGATCTTTATGTTGTCATCAATTACCAAAAAGGGGGAGATTGAAAGTGCAACTATCCCTAGGTGGTTTTGGTAATTCATAACAACATATAGCTCATTGAGCTAATGCTATTCCAAGATGATTATTTCAGGAAAGCTCAATGATTGGCATGGCATGGATGTGAAAGTGGAACCCTCAAAATGCTAAGGACAAAGAATTGGCTCAAGCTCAAAAGTTCAAGACTCTTCATTTTATATTTTAGTGATCCAAGATCACATCGAGTCTTTAGGAAAAGCGAATACTATCAAGGAGGGATGAGGTGTTGCTTAATGAGCCTCTTGCTTTATGTGCTTGGTGATATGCTGCAAAATCCTCAACCACTTTTCCATAGCCACAAATGACCTAAACTCTAAGCCAAACTCGGTCATACCGATTCTTTCAATCCGGCGCCACCGAGTTTCACTTGTCATTTGCCACTGCCAAACCCTAGCAATTCGGTCCTACCGATAAGGATCTCGGTCTCACCGAGATGGGATTGCAAAATCTCTGTTTCCCTTTCGTAACTTTTCGGTCTCACCGAAAGAGCGAATCGGTCCCACCGAGATTGCAATGTACATTCTCTGTTTCCTTCTTGTAACTTTTCGGTCTCACCGAAAGAGCGAGTCGGTCCCACCGAGTTTACCTGACCAACTCTCTGGTTAGCTTATTGCCAAACTCGGTCTCACCGAGTTTGTGTAATCGGTCTCACCGAGATTACGTTGTGCCCAAACCCTAACCGAATCGGTCCTACCGAGTTGCATGTCAGTCCCACCGAAATCTCTAATGGTCACTAGGTTTACCTTTTCGGTCCGACCGAGTTTGATGATTCGGTCCCACCGAGATTGGTAGATTGTGTGTAACGGTTGGATTTTGTGTGGAGGCTATATATACCCCTCCACCTCCTCTTCATTCGGAGAGAGAGCTATCAGAACACATACACCATTCCAACTCATATGTTCTGAGAGAGAACCACCTACTCATGTGTTGAGACCAAGATATTCCATTCCAACCATATGAATCTTGATCTCTAGCCTTCCCCAAGTTGCTTTCCACTCAGACCTTCTTTCCACCAGATCCAAATCCTATGAGAGAGAGTTGAGTGTTGGGGAGACTATCACTTGAAGCACAAGAGCAAGGAGTTCATCATCAACACACCATTTGTTACTTCTTGGAGAGTGGTGTCTCCTAGATTGGCTAGGTGTCACTTGGGAGCCTCCGACAAGATTGTGGAGTTGAACCAAGGAGTTTGTAAGGGCAAGGAGATCGCCTACTTCGTGAAGATCTACCGCTAGTGAGGCAAGTCCTTCGTGGGCGATGGCCATGGTGGGATAGAGAAGGTTGCTTCTTCGTGGACCCTTCGTGGGTGGAGCCCTCCGTGGACTCGCGCAACCGTTACCCTTCGTGGGTTGAAGTCTCCATCAATGTGGATGTAGGATAGCACCACCTATCCGAACCACGGGAAAAACATCTGTGTCTCCAATTGCGTTTGAATCCTCCAAACCCTTCCCTTTACATTCTTGCAAGTAGCATGCTTTACTTTCCGCTGCCAATATACTCTTCGCATGCTTTCTTGAATTGTGTGATGATTGGTTGACTTGTCCTAAGATAGCTAAAATCTGCCACGAACTAAAATAGGGAAAAGGTTAAGTTTTTATTTGGTCAAGTAGTCTAATCACCCCCCTTCTAGACATACTTTCGATCCTACAGTGATGCTTAACCAAAATCCTATGTCTTCGAGTGAAGACTATGAGAGCGAATCTTGTTCAGAGTTGGACAAGTCAGCTTTGCTTGTAGCCCAAGTAAAGTTGCCATGTGTGTTTGAAATTTGACCGTTGGAACATGTGTCAGTTCCTTAGTGACCCAGGTCATTTCGGACAAATCAGGTCTGGTTGCCTAGTGGATATAAATAGCCCACCCCCTACAACCATAGATGGTTGGCTGCTCAGAGTTAAAGTACGGCTTTTGTCGTTTGAGAGCAACCCACCTCGAAGCCTTTGAGAGAGAATTCCTTGAGAGGATAAAGCCCTA
This sequence comes from Triticum urartu, assembly GCF_056163025.1. NCBI lineage: Eukaryota > Viridiplantae > Streptophyta > Magnoliopsida > Poales > Poaceae > Triticum > Triticum urartu. The sequence continues at coordinate 24,399,784 of NC_141877.1, read as the reverse complement.
ACCACCCAGAGCCAAAGAATGTTAGGCATCACTTAAGTCTTCTTGTCTGTGTGATCTGAAGACTTATTACACTTGAGGACTGTGAATCCTCCAGCCGGTTAGGCGTCGTGTTCTAAGCATCCAAGAGTCATTGTGGATCGCTGGTGAACAAAGTCTGTGAAGGTTCGGAAGTCTACCTTGAAGACTTACCAGAGTGATTAGGCGAGGAGTGGGTGTCCTTAGCTCAAGGGGAATAAGGTGAAGACGAGGTCTTCTGAGTTGAATCTCAGCCTCCCTAACCAGACGTACAATTGTCACAGCAACTGGAACTGGTCCAGCAAATCATTTTCTTCAACGAGTCACTGGTTTCATCCTTCCCTTCCCTTTACTTACTGTTGGTCCTTGTGAAGTCATTGTACGATTGCATCACCATTTGGCTTCACTGAGTGATTACTCGTTCTGATTGGCTTTACAATATCTTCCTACATGATCCTTACTGCCTAGCTGCTATTAGTCATTGAGCTTTCACTTCATTGAATACTTGACTATGGTTTGCCTAGTGTAGTCTACCTTCTGGTGCATGGTAATAGGTTTATTTCTATCGTTTGTTTTCGAAACTTCCATGTTTTGAAGACTTTCATAAAAATCTCCTATTCACCCCCCCTCTAGTCGATCACTAGCACTTTCAATTGGTATCAGAGCAAGGTACTCCCTTGTTCTGTGTGATTCGGTTTAACCACCTGGAGTTTTAGCTATGTCGACTACAGGGATAATCAAAGTCTCCGCCGCGTGCCCCGTCTTCGATGGAACTGAATATCCCTACTGGAAGAATAAGATGCGCATGCATCTTGAAGCCATTGATGTCGACCTATGGTATGTTGTCAAGAATAGCGTTCCCAAGGCTGGAGAAGGTGTCACTGCTGCTGATGTCAAGAAGTTCGTTCAACTGGACTCTACTGCCAAGAATATCATCTGTGGTCGTCTGACCAAAGGACAGTATGGCCGCGTGAGTGCTTTGGAAACATCTAAGCTAGTCTGGGACTGGCTCTCCAAGGTCAATGAAGGCATCTCAACCCAGAGAGATTAGAGATTCAGTGTCCTTCGCAACCTCTTCAACCGCTTCAAGAGAAATGACAATGAGAATGTCCAGCTCACGTTTGATCGACTCACGGACATCACAAATGAGCTTCAAGCCCTCGGCGCTACTAAGATCACCAAGCATGAAGTCGTCAAGACACTCTTGAGATCACTTGACAGTTCGTTTGACACCCTAGCCCTGATGATTTAAGAACGTCCTGATTTCAAGACACTCGATCCGTCTGACATACTTGAAAGACTCAACACACACGAGTTTTAGCTTTCTGAGAAAAGAGACATCTACGGTCCCAAGTATGGGCGAACTCGTGCCTTGAAGGCAAAGGTTGTCTCCTCATCTGAAGAAGAGTCTGACAGCAGTTCTGATGATCCTGAAGACATTGGAAGGGAGCTTGCTATGCTTGTGAAGAAGTTCCAAAAATTCACGAAGAAGAAAGGCTTCAGAAAGTCTTCACGATCAAGCTCAAGGAATGATGAAGCTTCTGCTCATGACTACAAGAAGAGAACATGTCACAAGTGCAAGAAACCTGGTCACTACATCTCTGAGTGTCCACAGTGGGACAATGAGAACAACAAGAAGAAGAAGAGCAAGGAGTATGACTCTGACGACAAGAAGAAGAAGAAATACTCAAAATCTTCTTCCAAGTCTTCCTCCAAGTCTTCATCATACAAGAAGAGCTCATCTGGCAAGGCACGTGCGTTTGTTGGCAAGGAAATGGACTCTGAGGATGAGTCCGCGTCTAAGGAGGCGGAGGTGGAGTCTGAGGAGGAGTCCGATTCTGGTGTTGCAAGTCTGGCTACAGCATACGTTGCCAAGTCCATCTTCAACACTGAAGACAATGACTTCATCACCGACACCGATGCAAATGACAAGGACTACTCCGCTCCTTCCTACTGCTTCATGGCACGTGCTGCCAAGGTAAACACACACACTACTCACTATCAAACATCTAGTGACGATGACTCTAATTGTGGTTCCAAACCCAGCTACAAAACACTTGCTAAAATTGCAACTGAACAACAGAAAACCATGGAACACATTCAAAAACTATTAGACAAAAGCGATGTTCTGTTAGATGCTGAAATGACTCGATCTTAGTCCTTAATTGAATACATAAAAAATCTTCACGTTAAGTATGAGGAACTTGAAAGTCGTCATGAAATGCTCTCAACAGCTCATGAAAGGCTTTCCTATGATTATCTTCAAAGGAAGCAAGATCTTGAGAAATTGAGAGCGGCTCATGAAGATCTTCAAAAGGAAAACGAGTCACTTCGCGCCGAACAGATCAGTTCAGCTCAGGAAGGATTTGAACCACCATGTCTTAAATGCATTGAGTGTGATAACGCTACTTCTGTTGCTGAATGCTCTACTACTGCTACTGTTGTAATATCTTCAACTGTTGATGTGGAAACTAACCCCTCTGCTGAGGACACCACTGCTATTGCTGATGAGAATGCTAGGTTGAAGACATTGCTGCTTGAAACAGGGATGTACAAAAGTCTCAAAGGGCATCAGACACTTTTTGATGTCCTCAAAAGGCAGATCCTGAACCGAAACCCTAGGAAAGAGGGTGTTGGGTTCGTAAGGAAAATGAATGCTGATGGCTCTTACTGGAAACCTGAGCAGTACCCCAAAACCACATGGGTTGCTGCAAAGGAACCTTCAGCAGATCCATCCACTCTATCTGGCTTCACTTGTGCTAACCCCATTGTTATTGATGAATCCTTTGATGCAAACTATAAACTGTTTAAGAGTCAGAATGGTGAAGTGTTTGCCAGGTACATTGGTACTAACTGCAGGAATGGACCGCCTATGAAGAAGATCTGGGTGCCGAAAAGGTGTTTGGAGAATCTTCCTATGAATGTCATCATGACACCACAGGTGAAGAAGACAAACCCCAGACCACAGGCTTCATATGGTCCAAAGGCTTCATACAGACAAAGGACTCACCGGAGTCAAACTAACACAAATGTTTTGCAGGGAAGCCATACTCAGGCCTATGAATATGAGTGCAGTCCTTTAAACCACCATGTTCATAAGACCAAGAACTTTTCTGCTTATTCTTATGAGTACTACTGTCCACCTGCAAAGCTTTTTGCTAGGGCTCCAAAGCCAAAGTTCTCAGATGCTGCACTTAGACTCATTGCTTCGAAGCCACCCCTAAAGATGTGGGTGGCTAAGAAAGCTTAACTCTCTTTTGCAGGGAAATGTCTCCAGCCGAAAACCAAAATCGTCTGACACTATTGCTGAGGACCTTAAACATCTTGTAGGGCGCAAGATCAAATGCCCAAATGGTCTTACTATGTACTTTGTTTCTAAATCTCTTGCAACTTGCCCTATCAGTCCTAATCTCGACCTAAGCTTTAATAATCCACTGGTTCGTCAAATGTTTTTGCTTCACAATTCTCTTCGTGAAGCCTATCCCCCTAACTGGACTGTAGGGTATGACACCAGCTGCTTCAGAATGGATTATTGATAGTGGGTGTACAAATCACATGACTGGCAAGCGAAGCCTTCTCATGGACTCAAGTTTACGTCCATCAGACAAAGGTCACATCACATTTGCTGACACTGGTAAAAGCAAGGTATTGGGTCTAGGTAGAGTTGCAATCTCAATGGATCAACACATGGATAAAGTCATGCTTGTTGAATCCCTTGGTTTCAACTTAATGTCTGTCTCAATGCTTTGCGATTTAAACATGATTGTGATGTTCGGAAAATATCGTTGCCTTGTACTAATGGAATCTGACAAGTCTCTAGTGTTTGAAGGGTATCGAAAAGATGATTTGTATGTGGTAGATTTCTCAGCAGGACCACAACTTGCAGTATGTCTTCTAGCAAAAGCTTCTGAATGCTGGCTCTGGCATCAAAGGCTAGGGCATGCTGGCATGAGGAACCTCCACACCCTTGCAAGGAAGAAGCATGTCATAGGCATCGAGGGCGTCAAGTTCAAGAAGGATCACTTATGCGGTGCCTGTGTAGCAGGAAAGATGACGAGGGCCAAGCATCCCTCGAAGACAATCATGACAACGACTCAACCCTTCGAACTGCTACACATGGATCTTTTCGGTCCCACTCATTACTCAACTCTTACTACTACCGCTTGTCTCTATGGCTTTGTCATTGTTGATGATTATTCAAGATATACTTGGGTGCATATAATCCTTTACAAGACTGAAGTACAGGATGTCTTCAGATGCTTCGCCAATCGAGCAATGAACAACTATGGCGCCAAGATAAAGCACATCAGAAGTGACAATGGCACCGAATTCAAGAACACTGGCCTTGATACATATCTTGATTCTTTGGGCATCACACATGAATTCTCAGCTCCGTACACGCCACAGCAGAATGGCGTCGTCAAACGCAAGAACAGAACACTTATTGAGATGGCTCGGACGATGCTTGATGAATACAAGACTCCAAGAAAATTCTGGCCTGAAGCCATTGACACTGCATGCCACATCATCAACCGTGTTTATCTTCACAAGCTTCTAAACAATACATCCTATGAGCTCCTTACTGGCAAGAAGCCAAATGTCAGCTACTTCAGAGTATTTGGCGCCAAGTGCTGGATCAAGGATCCACATCACACGTCAAAATTTGCACCAAAAGCACATGAGGGTTTTATGCTTGGATATGGAAAGGATTCGCACTCCAACATAGTCTTCAATCTCTTTCATTACAAAGTGGTTGAAACAGTGGATGTGCGGTTCGATGAAACTAACGGCTCACAAAGAGAGCAACTGCCAAATGTGCTAGATGAAGTTCCATCTAGTGAATCAACCAAACTTATGGGAACTGGAGAAATCATACCTTCTGAAGCTCAACCTGAAGAAGAACTTATCATCTCCGCACCTGATCAACCTGAAGACAATGCTCAGCCTGAAGACAATCCCTCTAACAATGATAATGATCAGCAAGAGCAAAATCTTCGTCCTGTACATCCTCATCTTGCAAATGAAGTCCAGATTGAGAGAATAATTGATAGCATCAATGCACCAGGTCCACTCACTCGTTCAAGGGCAACACAGCTAGCAAATTTCTGTGGGCACTTCGCATTCGTCTCAATAACCGAACCTAAGAAAGTTGAAGAAGCCTTCATGGAACCTGAATGGATTCAAGCTATGCAAGAAGAGCTTCAATAGTTTGAGCTGAATAATGTATGGGAACTGGTTAAGCGTCCTGATCCTCGGAATCACAATATAATAGGCACCAAATGGATATATCGCAACAAGCAAGATGAGCATGGTCAAGTTGTTAGAAACAAAGCTCGTCTCGTTGCTCAAGGATACACTCAAGTTGAAGGGATTGACTTCGATGAAACATTTGCTCCTGTGGCTAGACTTGAAGCCATACGCATACTGCTGGCCTATGCAAATCATCATAACATACTTCTATATCAAATGGATGTGAAGAGCGCTTTTCTCAATGGAAAGATTAAAGAAGAAGTGTATGTCGCACAACCACCTGGCTTTGAAGATCGAAAACATCCTGACATGGTATACAAGCTCAACAAGGCACTGTATGGCCTCAAACACGCCCCTCGGGCTTGGTATGACACACTCAAAGACTTCCTGAAGAGCAAAGGCTTCAAATCTGGTTCCCTCGACTCCACTCTCTTCACGAAGACATATGATGGTGAACTATTTGTGTGCCAAATATATGTGGATGACATTATCTTCGGCTGCACCAATCAGAAATACAGTGAAGAGTTTGGATATATGATGCAAGAGCAATATCAGATGTCCATGATGGGTGAGGTGAAGTTCTTCCTTGGTCTTCAAATACGTCAGCAACGCAACGGCATCCTTATATCTCAAGAGAAGTATCTCAAAGATTGCCTGAAGAAGTTTGGTATGCAAGACTGCAAAGGTTTCACAACGCCAATGCCAGCCAAACATTATCTGGGTCCCGACGACAATGGTAAAGAGTTCGATCAAAAGTTATACCGCTCCATGATTGGTTCCTTACTTTATCTATGTGCATCTAGGCCAAATATTATGCTTAGTGTTTGCATGTGTGCTCGATTCCAAGCGGCACCAAAGGAATCGCATCACTTAGCTGTGAAGCGAATTCTTCAATATTTGGCTTACACCCCAACTCTAGGATTATGGTATCCAAAGGGCTCAGAGTTTGAACTAGTTGGTTTCTCGGATGCTGATTATGCTGGTGACAAGGTGGATCGCGAGTCTACATCAGGCACATGTCATTTTCTGGGACGATCACTTGTCTATTGGTCTTCAAAGAAGCAGAACTGTGTATCTCTCTCTACTGCTGAATCTGAATACATTGCTGCTGGATCTTGCTGCGCTCAGCTTCTGTGGATGAAGCAAACACTCAAAGACTATGGCATTCATCTGAAGCAAGTTCCACTCTACTGCGACAACGAAAGCGCCATCAAGATTGCCAACAACCCAGTTCAGCACTCGAAGACAAAGCACATCGAAATTCGTCATCACTTTCTCAGAGATCATGTTGTGAAGGAAGATATTGATATCATACACATCAACACTGAAGAGCAATTGGCAGATATCTTCACCAAGCCCTTGGATGAGAAGAGATTTTGCAAGTTACGATGTGAGCTAAATATCTTGGAATCCTCAAATGTACTGTGATCAGGCATACATCCTAACACTTATGCATATTGATGACGTAGATGTGCAACACACGAAGTAAAGTATATCTTCAATCATTGAAGACATACATTCTAAGTGTGAATACATTAATGTGGAATTTGACTTCGGAGCGCCACGATAATTGTGCGCCGTGTCTGGGTCTAATACTTCCTATACGGTGGGTAACGCCACCACCAAATTATTCTGTTTGAAGTGTTTTACCCATGGCGTTACATTTGCTATGTCTTCACATTTTGTTTGTCTTCATTCTCAACTTGTCCTCATGATTATCTTCACTATGTTGATTTGATTGTCTTTTTCACACACACATATATATATATATATACATAGTGTTTTGTCCTCTACAACATTCACTTATAGCTATGTCTTCTTGTTGAATCTTTTGAACTAAGTAAATGTGATCGGACCCTAACCTCTCTATGCTTTCTATCTCAAACTCTATCTCTCCAAATCATATGCATTCTATTGAAACTGTCGAATGTCGTCTCTGCGTCATTGTCAGCAGAAGATACAGAGACAAACATTAAGTCCGTTTTCAATGCCAATTCCTTCACCTGAAACCCGGAGAAGTGGGAATGACCACCCGACAATCCAGGCGTGCATGGGAACGTGGAACAACCTCCGATAGGTTGCATGATGGCCACATGTTCTTCAGATTTGAATCGCCAAGGGCACCTGTGTAATAACGCTGTGCCGTCCCTGTCCCTATAAATACACGCCTCACCACAGTCATTATCCTTCTTCCACTCTCGCACGAACCCTAGCGCCACCGCTAGCCCTCGACGACGCCGGCGACGAAGCGCTTAGCTTCCGCGACCTCTCCGACGCCGTCTTCACGCCGGCCGCGGACATCGTCTTCTCCGCCGTCGCCGTAGGTGTCCTCCGTCGCCAAGTTAGGGCACGGACGATCGAACTACTCGGCCTCCTCTTCCATTCCGTCTAGCAGTTTCTTGTGTGGTAAATAAAACTTCCTTTTTACGGCCTCTTTGATCCTATAGATTTGTCACTTTCTACCACAAGCAGTTTCTGTTCACACAAGTTGGATCCACTTCATACTGCATCTCATATTATGCCTAGTATGTTCACTTATGCTTCACAAAGTAGTTAGATTCCTCACTTGTACTGATCTGTGGATTAGTACAAATCTGGAACCAACTCCTTATCTATGAGTGAATGTCTTCGCACGATGAGGTCAATGTCTTCTAAACTAATTTATCTTCAAAATCTTCTGAGAATGCATATGACCTCTTCCCCTTCCCTCGCACCTTAATGCTATCACAGGTACATGTCCGTGGGAGAATCCCTTGGTTCTCATAGTCTGCATTCATTTGCAGAATTCTTACAGCATCACATAAATTCTCCCGAAGCCAGTTCCTGTTTTCCAGCAAGCGAAAGCCCTTGAAGCCTTTGAACGTATTGAAGCCATTCAGTTTAAAGTTCATGGCTGTAGAGAAATCAGCAAGGAAGGGTGGCAGAAAGCGTCGAGGTGAGACATCAAGAGATCTGCCCGATGACCTCTCAGAACTGTACAAGACAGATCCAGAAGAGGATTACAATCAGCGCAAGACACAAATACAATGGATTCGACGATATTGGGCAGAACAGTGGTTCAAGTACAGATTTGTGACAAAGGAATATGCTGAAAAGAATGCCATCAATGCACCATGGGGAGACATCCTATACAAAAATCTTCAACCCAGGTCCAGAGATGAAGCCATTGAACAAGGCTTCTATCCCTGCATGGTCCGTGGACCACAGCCTGCGGATGCTGACCCATCGTCACTGCTCTGGTGTCGTGACGACAATCTTTTCAAGCACAACTTCCAGTTTGCCCAGAATTCGGCGAAGCAGAACAAGAAGTCATTGGGACTAGACTTCTACCCTGGTCCCTCTGCTCCCCGTGCAGATGGCACCCGTGATGCCGAACCCAATGTCGTCGGTCCGTTCTACAACCTGGATGGCCTCATCACTCACATCTCTGTTCAAGGTGTCAAAGTGGATCATTCTGATGATGATGCTGACACTGATGAAGCCCCAGCTTCTACTCCAAAGCCGCAGAAGTCAAAGCTGCCTAAAGCTTCAAAGCCTGCCTTAGCACCAAAAATCTCACGGGCGAAGCCACTGGCTACTGCACCTCGTGAATACAGTGTGCAGTATGAACATCTGTCACGCATCTCCAAGCCCCCGAGAGTCAAGATGCCTCTGCCACATACCAGCCAAGAACTGACTGCTGCTGCTATTCTGCACAACGATACCATTGATCTATCCAGTGATGAAGATCTTGCAGATGACGCTCTTGAGCAACTGATCAAGAGCAAAGAAGAAGCAGAAATCTTCAACAATTTGCCTCTCTTTGACGTGGCAATCATCCACGACTTCATCGATGAGTGGTTTGACACGCCCAACCTTAGCTTTGAAGATCTGCAACTTCCCATTGGCCTCAGTGTCGCTTTCCATGGCGCCATTGCTTCAGAGTTAGCTATAGCCTAGCGCATCGTTGAACTGAAGCAGAAGATTGACTTTGAGAAAGCTCAGTTCAAGAAGCATATGGCCAAACTTAGTGTGCAAGAGGTCAAGAACTTCAACATCATGCCGCACGAGCTCAAAGAAGCCTTTCGCAAGAAGCGTGAAGACGCTCAAGGTTCTCGTGAGCGCATGAAGAGCCTGGCTGACAAGTGTGTGCAAGCCTACAATGAGGCTGAGAAGCGCAAGGCTCTTGGGTGTCTTGGCATTGACCCCAGGATGGCTGCAAAGCAGCAGAAGAAGAAGCCCGCTCTGGCCGAACCCGACGCACCAAGGCAGGAAGCACATCCCATTGTCTTCCCAACCAGCATGACTAGCTCGAAGCCAAAGGCCAGGTCTACCGCTTCAGACCTGAAGAAGACGAGGACAGCTAGGGCTGAAGCCACAAAGAGGAAACATTCTGAAGCCTCTGCTGCTGCTCCCTCCAAAAAGAAGCGCAAGACCAAGAAGGAATGGGCTGCTCCCACAGAGCTCTTAATTGTTGAACCTATCTCCATGGTTCGCCCTGCCGCTGAACATCAAGAGCACCAACTGACTGTCCATGAGCCTACTTTCGCAGAGGCTCATGAAGCTGAAGACATACCCGCAGCTGATCCCACCGCTGCTAAAGACATTGGTCATCATGACCATGTTGAAGATGATGTAGTTCCTCCTCAGATCGAGCACCAATAGGTATCATCGCCTGTGCTTACGCACAGCGAACTCATCAGCATTGGTCGTCCTCTGACGCCAATTGCTCAGGATGCAACATGGGCTGATCACCCACAATAACAGCAAGTCACACCACCCCGGCAAGAAGAATAAGATGACTTTGAGGCCCAGCCAACTCCATCTCCAAAGGCGTCGCCTACCTTACGCAGGCTTCGCAAAGGACCAAGGTCTCAAGTCTTCGAGTCTAAAGCTAAAACTGCTAAAGACATCCCGGCTACATCAGCCGATGACACCCAAGAAGAAGAACGTGTTCCTACTCCCCCAACTACTGAAGAAGTTGTTCTCGAGGAGAACGTGTTTGTGCCCGACCCTCCAGCTCATCAAATGGAGGTAGAAAATCTTGAGGCTGCCACCACCAACTCCAATGAAGCCACTGACGTTGTCATGGCTGAAGCAAATGTGGAGCCTGCACCAACCCAAGAACCAGAAGTCAGCGAAGCCAATGATACTACTGCTTCTGTTCCTGCGCATGCTGCTGTTCCTCAGTTTGACTATCATATTGAGCATAGGCCTTAGGTACAGAAGCCAATGCCAAGGTTGCCCAGGTTTCCAGGGCCTGCAATAGACCTGGATCCTTCAATGTCAACTGCTTCAAAGCAGACAACACCTTCTTCAATAGCTCCAAGAACCCCTACTCAAGGGAACGAATATCTTCTGATCGGTTCTGGAGCTATCCGCAGCGAAGCTATTACTTCTGCATTATGTACAATCAAGGTCGCATATTCCCACATATGCGTCTTGACACCGAAACAATAGCTGGTCTGCCCTAGCTGGAAGAAGCTCTGGATTGCTTCAAAGAGATTGGATTGTTGCCCTTCATCACCGACCAAGAGCGCTGGAATGAAGAGTTGCTGCTCCAATTTTATGCCACACTTCACATATGTGGTTACAACAGAGATCCGAAGACTTGGTCCTGGAGTGGATGACAGGAAATGTTCATCACGAAGCCAAAGCCTTTGATAACATTGAGCTCACTGGTCTGCCCACTCCTGGAGATCTCTATGAACCTGGATGTCAACTTCACAGTGAAGCTATGGAAAGCATCTTTTAGAGGCCTAAACCGAACATGAGTCAGATGCTCACTATGATGAAGCCTTTGCCATAAGATGCTGCATATCCTAAGGAGTTCTTTGTTGAAGACCTTGAGTATCTGCCAAGGACTATCTATCACATTATAAGGCGGACTCTCTGGCCCATCAAAGGATGTTCTCCACATGCAAAGCTGGAAGGTGCAATGAAGACTTTGGTCTTCTATATTCTTCATGGCAAATGCTTCAATGCACAAGACTTCTTCATCCGCCAACTTGCTGCATCAGGATCTGATCTTTTTGGCTTGAAGTTCTATGCTCCATGGATAATGCGTCTGATTAAACTCCACTCAGCTATCTCATATCAGCCATCTGCTCGCAACAATCGGATCTTTCTGCATGATGTGGATATGTCTGTTGAAGCCATTTATCCTAAGCCTGCCAAGGAACCTCTCAGTCTTCAGAATGTGGAGCATCAAAGTTTCACTCAGAACATTGAAGGAGTTGAAGCAGTCACTCGTGTTTATCCTTTGGCAGGTACTACACGTGCACCTCATTGTGCTCTTACTGAAGCCACTGAAAGCACTATTGCCCAACGACCCAAGAAGCGATCTCGTGTTCTCAATGACCGAGAGCTTCTGGTTGCTCTTCATCAGAAACAGGATAGGCATCATGACTGGCTGAAGCGCCAAATGCAAAGCCTCTTGGTGGATGTCAACCGCATTCGCAATCTTGCCACCAAGAATGCCTTTGTAGCCCATGAAACTTGTCGGCGTACATGGAAAGGGCTGACGCTTATGTGTCCTGAGGATGATCTTCAAGAGGATGGCTTCTCTTAACGTTTCAAGTTTGACTCCACACCTCCCATAAGGGCTGTGCTACGACGAACCCCATCTCTTGAAGACTCTGAGTTTTCTTCCTTTGCGGCAACTATGAATGCCAGAGTGATCGAGGACGAAGATGATGCCACTTCACTGCCCCCTACTTCTGCATGCCTCGACACTGCCCCAAGTTCTTCTGCACCGCGGAACACCATCGTCGACCCTGCTGCCTCACCTACTCTTCGTGGGAACGAGTAGATGCTCTATGTCTTCAAACCTTTTTGGTCCTCACTGACAAAAGGGGGAGAAGCTTATGAGTTTGATAGTCTTCAAGCAGGTCCATATGGGCGGTTACTTTATGTCTTGCCTAGTGTTTACAACTCTCATTTTGATACATTTGGTTCTTTGAGTTGTAACACTTAAACTCGATGGTCGTGTGCTACTTAGTTGCTATTTTGTGATGCGATGATAAATTCCGCATGTGCGACGATAAATTCCGCACTTAGATCATTTTGCAGACGTCCATTTACCATTATGCATGTTCATTATCTTCACATACCTTTCATGCATGATGAATTGTCATCATAAGTTGAAGAGGATCTCCACAAGTACAACCTGCCATGTGCATTTGCATTCCAAAAGCAAATTACTTATATGCACATCTTCAGGGGGAGCCCTTGCAATTTATGAAGACAATTCCTTATCCTTTACAATTTCACATATTATATTCCCCGTTGAAAACTTCAACTAGTTTGTCATCAATCACCAAAAAGGGGGAGATTGTAAGTGCATCCAGTGCCACCCGTAGTTGGTTTTGGAGTATTGACGACAAACCTAGTTGAGGGACTAATGTGTTTGTGAGAATTGCAGGATAACACAGGTAGAAGTCCCTCATTGATTCAGTTTTCCTACCAGAGATGACCCCTAAAAATGTATGAAGACACTGAAGTCAAAGGATGTATGTGAAGACATTCACATGGAAAACTATGACAAGAGAAGACATCGCATCAAGACTATGGAGCGCGAAGACTTAGATCTTTCGTAGTTCTTTTTCTTCTTTGTTGAGTCATAGGAACCAACGTACTGTTATGTGGGGTCCAAGAAAACCAGTTAGAATGACTGAAGTACTGTTATGTCAGGTCGGGTTGCCTAGTGGCTATAAATAGCCCACCCCCTACAACCATAGACGATTGGCCGCTCAGAGTTAAAGTACGGCTTTTGTCTTTTGAGAGCAACCCACCTCGAAGCCTTTGAGAGAGAAATCCTTGAGAGGATAAAGCCCTAATCACCCAGAGCCAAAGAGTGTTAGGCATCACTTAAGTCTTCTTGTCTGTGTGATCTGAAGACTTATTACACTTGAGGACTGTGAATCCTCCAGCCGGTTAGGCGTCGTGTTCTGAGCATCCAAGAGTCATTGTGGATCGCCGGTGAACGAAGTCTGTGAAGGTTCGGAAGTCTACCTTGAAGACTTACCAGAGTGATTGGGCGAGGACTGGGTGTCCTTAGCTCAAGGGGAATAAGGTGAAGACGAGGTCTTCTGAGTTGAATCTCAGCCTCCCTAACCAGACGTACAGTTGTCACAGCAACTGGAACTGGTCCAACAATTCATTATCTTCAACGAGTCACTGGTTTCATCCTTCCCTTCCCTTTACTTACTGTTGGTCCTTGTGAAGTCATTGTACGATTGCGTCACCATTTGGCTTCACTGGGTGATTACTTGTTCTGATTGGCTTTACAATATCTTCCTACCTGATCCTTACTGCCTAGCTACTATTAGTCATTGAGCTTTCACTTCATTGAATACTTGACTATGGTTTGCCTAGTGTAGTCTACCTTCCGCTGCATGGTAATAGGTTTATTTCTATAGTTTGTTTTTGAAACTTCCATGTTTTGAAGACTCTCATAAAAATCGCCTATTCACCCCCCCTCTAGTCGATCACTAGCACTTTCACTACCAATACTAAGTTTCCAGGTGTGGTTGAATTGACAGCTCAGTTGCTAATACTTGAGAATATTCTTTGGCTCCCCTTGTGTCGAATCAATAAATTTGGGTTGAATACTCTACTCTCGAAAGCTATTGCGATCCCCTATACTTGTGGGTTATCAAGAATAATTTTTGGCGCCGTTGCCGGGGAGCATAGCTCTATTCTATGAGTCACTTGGGATTTATATCTGCTGGACACTATGAAGAACTTGAAAGATGCTAAGACAACAATTTATCCCTCAACTACGAGGGGAGGTAAGGAACTGCTATCTAGCTCTGTACTTGATTCACCTTCTGTTATGAGTAAGCTTGCGACACCTAAACCTGCTTCTGCTATTCGTTCTGATATGTCGCATGTTATTGATGATGCTACTTCTGCTATACATGATACTTATGATGAAACTACTTCTATGCTTGATACTACTGTGCCACTTGGTGATTTTCTCGAGGAACGACTTGCTAGGCCTGGAGAGATTGAAAATATTGAATCTGATTATAATGATGAAAGTGATGATGAAGAATCACTTGTTATTCCCGAGGCTTATTTATTTGATCAAGAAGCTTCTTTAGCTATTTTAGCTTGCAAAGATAGCTATGAACTCAAAAGGTTATTAGCTAAATGGAATAAGCAATCTCTAAATGCTAGGATGAAACCTGACCCTGCTTTTGCTACTTCACCTATCTGTGTTACTGATAAGGATTATGAATTCTCTGTTGATCCTGATATAATTACTTTGGTTGAATCTGATCCTTTTCACGGTTATGAATCTGAAACTGTTGTGGCACATCTTACTAAATTAAATGATATAGCCACCCTGTTCACTAAAGATGAGAGAACTCGTTACTTTTACATCCTTAAAATATTTCCGTTCTCATTAAAGGGTGATGCTAAGATATGGTTTAATTCTCTTGATCCTGGTTGTGTGCGTAGTCCCCAGGATATGATTTACTACTTCTCCGCTAAATATTTCCCTGCTCATAAGAAACAAGCTACTTTGAAGGAAATATACAACTTTGTGCAAATTAAAGAAGAGAGTCTCCCACAAGCTTGGGGGAGGCTTCTCAAGTTTCTAAATGCTTTGCCTGATCGTCCTCTTAAGAAAAATGAAATACTTGATATCTTTTATAATGGACTAACCGATGCTTCCAGAGATTACCTGGATAGTTGTGTTGGTTCTCTTTTCAGGGAAAGAACACCGGATGAAGCTGAAATCTTATTGAATAATATGTTGACAAATGAAAATAATTGGGCACCTCCTGAGCCAGCTCCTGCTCCAATTAATGATCCTATTCCTAAACCAACTTCGAAGAAGAGAGGTGTTCTATCTCTCAGTCCCGAAGATATGCAAGTGGCAAAGAAATCTATGAAAGAAAAATGTATTAAAGCTGAAGATGTTAAGAATTTACCTCCTATTGAAGGAATACATGGTCTTAATTTACCGCCTATTGAAGAAACATATGATCTTAATCCATTATTTATTGAAGAACCTCTAGACCTCGATAACCCGACAGAGGTAGTAAAGGTAAATTCTCTCTATAGATATGATAAAGCTGAAATCCCTCCTGCTAAAATTGCTAGTCAATGCGTGGATGAGTTTGATAATTTTATGTTTAAGCAAGAAAACTTCAATGCTTATTTTGGTAGACAATTAAAACAAGATGCTGATATGATTGAATATTTGGGTGATTATATGGCTAATATTAGAGGTGAACTTAAACTTGTTAGCAAACATGCTTCTATGGTTACCACTCAAGTAGAACAAGTACTTAAAGCTCAAAATGAATTGCTCAATGAGATGAATAGTAAGAAAAATAATTATGTTGTTAAAGTGGATACTAGAACTGGTAGAATGACTCAGGAACCTTTGTATCCTAAAGGCCACCCTAAGAGAATTGAGCAAGATTCTCAGAGAAATAATATTGATGCACCTAGTTCTTCTAAAAGGAAGAAAAAGAAAAATGATAGAACTGTGCAAACTTCTAGTGAACCTATTGCTGAACCACCTGATAATCCAAATGGTATATCTATGTCTGATGCTGAAACACAATCTGGCAATGAACATGAACCTAATGAAAATGTTAATGATGATGTTCATAATGATGCTGAACCTAGTAGTGATAATGATGTAGAAATTGAACCTGTTGTTGATCTTGATAACCCACAATCAAAGAATCAACGTTATGATAAGAAATACTTTGTTCCTAGGAAACATGGTAAAGAAAGAGAGCCTTGGGTTCAGAAACCCATGCCTTTTCCTCCCAAACCATCCAAGAAAAAGGATGATGAGGATTTTGAGCGCTTTGCTGAAATGATTAGACCTATCTTTTTGCGTATGCGATTAACTGATATGCTCAAAATGAATCCTTATGCTAAGTACATGAAAGATATTGTTACAAATAAAAGAAAGATACAAGAAGCTGAAATTTCCACCATGCTTGCTAATTATATTTTTAAGAGTGGAATACCAAAGAAACTTGGAGATCCAGGAGTACCTACTATTCCATGCTCCATTAAAAGAAACTATGTTAAAACTGCTTTATGTGATCTTGGAGCCGGTGTTAGTGTTATGCCTCTCTCTTTATATCGTAGACTTGACTTGAATAAGTTGACACCTACTGAAATATCTTTGCAAATGGCTGATAAATCAACTGCTATACCTGTCGGTATTTGTGATGATGTGCCTGTTGTGGTTGCAAACGTTACTATTTAACTGGACTTTGTTATTCTTGATATTCCCGAGGACGATAGTATGTCTATTATTCTTGGAAGACCTTTTCTTAATACTACAGGGTCTGTTATTGATTGCAACAAAGGCAATGTCACTTTTCATGTTAATGGTAATGAGCATACGGTACACTTTCCGAGGAAACAACCTCAAGTTCATAGTATCAATTCTATCTGAAAAATTCGATCGATTATATTTGGAGGTTTTGAATTTCCTCTTCCTACTGTCAAGAAGAAATATGATATACTTATTATTGGGGATGTGCATATCCCCGTTGAGGTAACCTAGTGTTATTCGAAATTTCTTCGGTTTCATGTTAATCAGAATGAGTTTGTTAACAAGACCTGATCAACCTTGTTAGTGGATTCCTTTTGACAAGCATGGGATGGATGAAACTAGAAGCACAACCTTCTGTACCCTCTCTATACTTTCTATTATTTAGTTGAAATAAAGTAAAAATAGTATTTTTTCTGTCTGTTTCCTGATTTATCCGTTCAATATAAAAATTTCCCGAAAATAAAAGTCCTCAGAATGACATGCCAATTTAATATGATTTTTTCGGGAATATTTGAGGATTTATGGTGCAAAAATTACCACGGGGGGAGCTGCCACCTGATCACGAGGGTGGAGGGCGTGCCCTACCCCCCTCGGCGCCCCCCCTGCCTCGTGGGCCCACGATGGCCCTCCTCCACTTATTCCTGCACCCATTCTCTTCTTCTTCCTCCCACAAACACGAAAACCAACTCAAGCACGAGTTCCAGCCCTCTTTGTTGCCATTTTCAATCTCCTTGCTCAAAGCACCTCTCACAAAACTGCTTGGGGAGATTGTTGCTTGGTATGTGACTCCTCCATTGGCCCAATTAGTTTTTGTTCCAGTGCTTTATTCATTGCAAAATTTTGCTGCTTAGGTGACCCTGTTCTTGAGCTTGCATGTCAAATTTATATGGTCAAAAGTAGTTTTGATGCATGATATAGGCTCTAGGCACTTGTAGGAGTGGTTGCTATCAATATTATTGAGTTTGGTTTACTTTTATTTTGAAGTTACTTAAAATTTCAGAATTTTTCAGAAAATGATGAAGAGACTTTTGAGGGGCTCATCGAGCCAAAGCTCGAAGGAGAAAGCACCGAAGCCTAAGTATAATTTGCCTCGCACCACGGAGGTTCGGGCGTGTGAATGGCCTTCCGAGGATTTCTTAAGAGCAGCCGGGATTTATGAAGATTTTCATGAGTTGGCTCAGACTGCAGGCCTTACCACTTTCCTCCACGACCAATGCGATCAATATCTCTTGCTCACAAATACCTTTGTGCAAAACTTTCATTTTCATTCTAAGAACTCACCACCTACAGTGGAATTTCATTTATATGATGAGGATAAGGAGATGTCACTTTATGATTTCTGTCGGATTTGTTTAGTCCCTTTTGGGGGCAAGACAGAAGAACCACATCGTGATGATGTGTAGGGATTTATTGACACTATCACTGTAGTGGAAACAAAGAAGGTTTCCGATGCACGAATCACTAGCATACATTTTCCTGTTTTACGCTACTTTGCATTATTTGCTAGTCGTTCCTTAATTGGTCGCGGAAACTGTGGAAACCTGAGTATCCCTGATATTATTATTTTGCACCATGGCTTATACGGTGATAACTCTTTTAGTATGGGCGGCATTATTGCTAGACGGTTAAGTATGAACCGTACTAAGGGTCCCATCTTTGGAGGCATTTATGCTTCACACCTCGCTGCACATTTTAACACACCTATTAGGCATTATGAGAAGGAAGAAAAGGTGTTGCCTCGTGTTTATTTAGATTATAAAAGTATGGTAGCACATGATTTTATTGTTAAGAATAGGGAATGAGAGCTTAAATATAATTGTTCTTTAATAAACATCATCCTAAGACTATTACCTTGCCTGCTCCTTCTTTGTTTGATTTGACTGTAGGCACGTACCGTGTTCTGTTGGCGGCTATTCATGCCTACCGGAACCCTGCACCAGCCCCGGAACCGGAACCACAAGAGGAGCCTCCACGATAGTCTGTTTATTCTTGGGATCCGGAGATGGCTGTCAGCCAATGGCAGTCAGAGTCTTCTTCATCACAGTACGACCCCAACAACTATTATTATGGATATCAGCCAGGCCAGCCGTGGCCATAGACCAACTTAGGCCAAAAGCCTAAGCTTGGGGGAGTACGTATTTCTCACCGACATTACATTTATGTTCATACACACTCATTGCTAGATGTCGGTGTTCATACTTTTTCATTATATCATCCATACTAGTTTATCTCCTTTTATGCTTTCTTCTTGTGTGTTTGATAAACCTTAAGAAAAACCAAAAAAAAAGTAGTAGTTTACTTTTCTTGCTGTAGTAATAATTAAAAAGAAAACCCAAAAATATTTCCCGTTCTTCTTTTGCTTGTTGGGAGCTTTCCCGTGTAAATAGTTTTATTTCTTTTCTTTTCTTTGGGGGTCAGTAGGAGAAGACCATGAT
Source organism: Triticum urartu (assembly GCF_056163025.1). Taxonomy (NCBI): domain Eukaryota; kingdom Viridiplantae; phylum Streptophyta; class Magnoliopsida; order Poales; family Poaceae; genus Triticum; species Triticum urartu. The sequence goes on along the minus strand of NC_141877.1, from coordinate 24,380,785 downwards.
TAAATTGTTGAAGTGGCTCTTATATGCTTTATTGTTGATTTAACCAAGAGCCCATATTTCTTTGTCTTCTCCTGTTTATTGAATGCTCGCAGCTTCCAGCTTAGTCCAATGCACGTGCACTCTTATTATTATTCACACTGTTCGGTCGTGCAAGTGAAAGGCAATTATGATGATATATGATGGACTGACTAAGATGAGAAAAGATGGTATGAACTCGACCTCTTTTGTTTTTGTAAATATGACGAGTTCATCGTTCTTGATTCAGCTTTTTATGAATAAACATGTTTGCAATGACAATTAGAGATCATAGTTGCTTGTGCCATGCTTGATTAGCTATGAGTTATCATGGTTTACCTTGCGTGCCAACATGCTATTGAGATGGTTATGATGTGGTATGATGGGGTGGTATCCTCCTTTGAATGATTTAAGTGACTTGACTTGGCACATGTTCATGCATGTAGTTGAAACAAATCAACATAGCCTTCACGATATTTATGTTCATGGTGGATTATATCCTACTCATGCTTGCATCCAATGTTTATTAATTTTAATGCATGTACATGGCTGTTGTCGCTCTCTAGTTGGTCGCTTCCCTGTCTTTTGCTATCCTTCACCTGTACTAAGCAGGAATACTGCTTGTGCATCCAATCCCTTAAACCCCAAAGTTATTCTAGATGAGTCCACTCTACCTTCCTATATGCGGTATCTACCTACCATTCCAAGTAAATTTGTATGTGCCAAACTCTAAACCTTCAAATAATCATCCGGTTTTGTATGCTCGAATAGCTCATGTATCAACTAGGGCTATCTGTATCTTCCATGCTAGGCGGGTTATTCTCAAGAGGAGTGGACTCTGCTCCTCACTCACGAGAAAATGGCTGGTCACCGGGATGCCCAGTCCCATGCTTTATGCAAACTAAATCAAAATAATTGCAAAACAAAACTCCCCCTGGGACTGTTGTTAGTTGGAGGCACTCGTTGTTTTGAGGAAGCCATGGATTGATGTTTGTTGTGGAGGGGGAGTATAAACTTTACCATTCTGTTTGGGAACCGCCTATAATGTGTGTAGCATGGAAGATATCGCCATCTCTTGGTTGTTATGTTGACAATGAAATTATACCGCTCAAAATGTTAATTATCTCTATTTCAAAACCGAGCTTTGGCACCTCTACAAATCCCTGCTTCCCTTTGCGAAAGGCATATCTATTTACTTTTATGTTGAATCATCACCCTCTTATTAAAAGCACTAGCTGGAGAGCGCAGCTGTCATTTGCATTCATCACCGTTAATTTATATTGGGTGTGACTATGATTGGATCTCTTTTACCATGCATTACAATGTCTAGTCAGTCCTTGATCTTTAAAGGTGCTCTGCATTTATGTTTTGCGGTCTCAGAAAGGGCTAGCGAGATACCATCTTGTTAAATCATATTATGATTGTTTTGAGAAAGTGTTGTCATCCGAGATTTATTATTATGGCTTGCTAGTTGATTATGCTATTGATATGGGTAATCATGGGACCTGAGAATTATTGCAAATATGGTTAGTTATAATCTTTGCTGAAAACTTGAATGCTAGCTTGACATATTTACAACAACAAGAGCAAACAGAGTTTGTAAAAGTTTTTCTTTATTTCTTTCAGTTTGTCAACTAAATTGCTTGAGGACAAGCAATGGTTTAAGCTTGGGGGAGTTGATACGTCTCCGTCGTATCTACTTTTCCAAACACTTTTGCCCTCGTTTTGGACTCTAACTTGTATGATTTGAATGGAACTAACCCGGACTGACGCTGTTTTCAGCAGAAGTGCCATGATGTTGTTTTATGTGTAGAAAACAGAAGTTCTCAGAATGACCTGAAACTCCACGAAATATCTTACAATAAATAATAAAAAATCCTCACCAAAGATGAAGACCAGGGGGTCCACACCCTATCCATGAGGGTGGGGGGTGCGCCTCCCCCCTAGGGCGCGACCCCTACCTCGTGGGCCCCCCCGGAGACATCCCGACTCCAACTCCAACTCTATATATCTGCTTTCGGGGAGAAAAAAATAGGAGAGAAGAATTCATCGCGTTTTACGATACGGAGCCGCCGCCAAGCCCTAAAACCTCTCGGGAGGGCTGATCTGGAGTCCGTTCGGGGCTCCGGAGAGGGGGATTCGTCGCCGTCGTCATCATCAACCATCCTCCATCACCAATTTCATGATGCTCACCGCCGTGCGTGAGTAATTCCATCGTAGGCTTGCTGGATGGTGATGGGCTGGGTGAGATATATCATGTAATCGAGTTAGTTTTGTTAGGGTTTGATCCCTAGTATCCACTATGTTCTGAGATTGATGTTGCTATGACTTTGCTATGCTTAATGCTTGTCACTAGGGCCCGAGTGCCATGATTTCAGATCTGAACCTATTATGTTTTCATCAATATATGAAGGTTCTTGATCCTATCTTGCAAGTCTATAATCATCTATTATGTGTTATGATCCATTAACCCCGATGTGACAATAATCGGGATACTTACCGGTGATGACCGTAGTTTGAGGAGTTCATGTATTCACTATGTGCTAATGCGTTGTTCCGGTTCTCTATTAAAAGGAGGCCTTAATATCCCTTAGTTTCCATTAGGACCCCACTGCCACGGGAGGGTAGGAGAAAATATGTCATGCAAGTTCTTTTCCATAAGCACATATGACTATATTCGGAATACATGCCTACATTACATTGATGAATTGGAGCTAGTTCTGTGTCACCCTATGTTATGACTGTTACATGATGAAACCACGTCTGGCATAATTATCCATCACTGATACGATGCCTACGAGCTTTCCATATATTGGTTTACGCTTATTTACTTTCCCGTTGGTATTGTTACAATCACTACAAAATACCAAAAACATTACTTTGCTTTTGTTACTCTTTTGTTACCGTTACCATCACTATCATATTACTTTGCTACTAAACACTTTTCTGCAGATACTAAGTTTCTAGGGGTGGTTGAATTGACAACTCAGCTGCTAATACTTGAGAATATACTTTGGCCCCCCTTGTGTCGAATCAATAAATTTGGGTTGAATACTCTACCCTCGAAAGCTGTTGCGATCCCCTATACTTGTGGGTTATCACTATCTAGGTAATCTCTGGAGGCATCGGTTTGTCCATTATAAAATATATCAAGTATTTCATTTTTCTTAAGAGGATGATCATTCAAAGCATTAAGTAATTGGAGAAGCCTCCCCCAAGCTTGTGGGAGACTCTCTTCTTCAATTTGCACAAAATTATATATATCCCTTGGAGCAGCTTGTTTCTTATGAGCAGGGAAATCTTTAGCAGAGAAGTAATAAATCATATCCTGGGGACTACGCACACAACCAGGATCAAGAGAATTAAACCATATCTTAGCATCACCCTTTAATGAGAACGGAAATATTTTAAGGATGTAAAAGTAACGAGTTCTCTCATATTTAGTGAACAGGGTGGCTATATCATTTAATTTAGTAAGATGTGCCACAATAGTTTCAGATTCATAACCATGAAAAGGATCAGATCCAACCAAAGTAATTATATCAAGATCAACAGAGAATTCATAATCCTTATCAGTAAGAAAGACGATAGGTGAAGTAGCAAAAGCAGGGTCAGGTTTCATTCTAGCATTTAGAGATTGCTTACTCCATTTTGCTAATACCCTTTTGAGTTCATTTCTATTTTTGCAAGCTAAAATGGCTAAAGAAGCTTCTTGATCAAAAACATAACCCTTAGGAATAATAACTGATTCTTCATCATCACTTTCATTAGTATCATCAGATTCAATATTTTCAATTTCTCTAGATCTAGCAAGTTGTTCATCAAGAAAATCACTAAGTGGCACAGTAGTATAAGGCATGGAAGTAGTTTCATCATAAGTGTCATGCATAGCAGAAGTGGCAATAACATGCGACATATCAGAACGAATAGCAGAAGCAGGTGTAGGTGTCGCAAGCTTACTCAAAACAAAAGGTGAATCAAGTGCAGAGCTACATGGAAATTCCTTACCTCCCCTCGTAGTTGAGGGATAAATCTTGGTTCTTGGATCTTTCAAGTTCTTCATAATGATAAGCAAATATATATCCCAAGTGACTCAAAGAATAGAGCTATGCTCCCCGGCAACGGCGCCAGAAAATAGTCTTGATAACCCACAAGTATAGGGATCGCAACAGTTTTCGAGGGTAGAGTATTCAACCCAAATTTATTGATTCGACACAAGGGGAGGCAAAGAATACTCTCAAGTATTAGCAGCTAAGTTGTCAATTCAACCACACCTGGAAACTTATTATCTGCAACAACGTATTTAGTAGCAAAGTAATATGATAATAGTGGTAACGGTAGTAAAAGCAATGTTTTTGGTATTTTGTAGTGATGATAGCAATAGCAAGGGGAAAGTAAATAAGCGAAGAACAATATATGGAAAGCTCGTTGGCAATGGATCGGTGATGGAGAATTATGCCGGATGCAGTTCATCATGCAATAGTCATAACCTAGGGTGACATAGAAGTAGCTCCAGTTCATCAATGTAATGTAGGCATGTATTCGGAATATAGTCATACATGCTTATGGAAAAGAACTTGCATGACATCTTTTGTCCTACCCCCCCCCCCCCCCCCGTGGCAGCGGGGTCCTTATGGAAACTAAGGGATATTAAGGCCTCCTTTTAATATAGTACCGGAACAAAGCATTAACACATAGTGAATACATGAACACCTCAAACTACGGTCATCACCGGTAAGTATCCCGATTATTGTCACTTCGGGGTTAACGGATAATAACACATAATAGGTGACTATAGACTTGCAAGATAGGATCTAGAACACTAATATATTGATGAAAACATCATAGGTTCAGATCTGAAATCATGGCACTCAGGCCCTACTGACAAGCATTAAGTATAGCAAAGTCATAGCAACATCAATCTTAGAACATAGTGGACACTAGGGATCAAACACTAACAAAACTAACTCGATTACATGATAGATCCCATCCAACCCATCACCGTCCAGCAAGCCTACGATGGAATTACTCACGCACGGCGGTGAGCATCATGAAATTGGTGATGGAGGATGGTTGATGATGACGATGGCGACGGATTCCCCTATCCGGAGCCCTGGACGGACTCCAGATCAGCCCTCCTGGGAGGTTTTAGGGCTTGGTGGCGGCTCCGTATCATAAAACGTGATGATTTCTTCCCTCTGATTTTTTTCTCCCCGAAACACAATATATGGAGTTGGAGTTGGAGTCGGAGAGGCAACAGGAGGCCCACGAGGTAGGGGGGCGCGCCCCCCACCCTAGTGGAGAGGTCGTGGCCCCCCTGGCCTTCATCTTTTGTAGGTATTTTTCATATTTTCTGAAAAGTTGCTCCGTGAAGTTTCAGGTCATTCAGAGAACGTTTGTTCCTGCACATAAATAACACCATGGTAATTCTGCTGAAAACAACGTCAGTCCGGGTTAGTTCCATTCAAATCATGCAAGTTAGAGTCCAAAACAAGGGCAAAAGTGTTTGGAAAAATAGATACGTTGGAGACGTATCTATAGCGCAAAAGAGACGAGCCTTTTGTGGCAATAAAATTTCATGCAGACGTCACTCCATGGTGGGCGCAAAGGCAGCCCCCTCCACCCATTTTGGATCATAATCAAGAGGAAGGTAACTGTTCTGAGGGGGATTCAGAAGCAGAAGACCACTCCTATTTACCCCATGAGGTCTTCGCTCAAACTTGGCATGTTGATGTTGGTTATATTATGCATATGGTGCCTTGCATTGCTTACTTTATACATCAAATATGTCAACTGCTTAGTTTATACATGCTTTGTGTGAATGCCATATGTTTAGTTTATTCATCGTTTATGTGAATTATGCAATGCCATCATGTTTAGCCAGGCATCATATATGTGAATTTTGCAATGCCATCCTGCTTAGCCAGTCATCTTATATGTGAATTATGTCAGGCCATCCTTTTTTTCGTTACGTATTACATTTGTCAACAATGTTAGTATATTCAACTACTCTTCGTGTGCATCAGCCATTTGACACGGTGATGGAAAATTCTGGAGTGAAAACAAGGTCTTCAGAGCAGACTATGCTATCTGACGAAGCACATATCTCACTGGTTACGGATAGCTCCTCAGAGGAGGATTCAGAGACAGATGACCAGTCCTATCCCCCCCCCCCGAGGTGCATGCTCTAACTTGGCAGGGTTATGTTGCTCATATCGTGCGTATGGTATCTTGCATTGCTATGTCATTTGCTTAGTTTAGGCATGCTTTGTGTGAATGCCACATGTTTAGTGTCTAATTACCATATATGTGAATTATGCAATGCCATCTTTTTGCAAGACATTATATATGTGAATTATGCAATGCTATCTTGTTGCAAGGCATTATATATGTGAATTATGCAATGCCATGCTGTTTAGCCAAGCGTCATATATGTGAATTATATCATGTCGTCCTTTTTGTATTTCTCATTGCTTTTGTCGACAATGTTTGTATATTCAATTGCTCTTCCTGTCCATCAGCCATTTGAATTGGTGATGGAGAAGTCTAGAGTGAAAACAAGGTCTTCAGAGCAGACAATGCTACCTGGTGAAGCAGATATGTTGCTGGTTACAGATAGCTCTTCGGAGGAGGATTCAGAGGTAGATGACCAGTCCTATTATCCCCGTGAGGTGTATGCTCAAACTTGGCAGGGTTATATTACTCATATGATGCATATGTTGTATTGCAATGCTTAGTTTTTACATCATATACACGATGTTGAATGCCATCTCCTTAGTTGACACATCATATATGCGATTGCCCTCTGCTCACTTCCTTAGTATATAAATCATATATTTGAATTATATCATGCCATGATGTTTACATAGACAGCATGTATCTGAATTATGGCATGCCAACCCATTTTCTAAAGAACACAGTTCAAGATATCTTCCGATATTCCGATAAATCGGCCGATTAATCGCTTACCGTTGTCTAACCAATAAGATAAGTCAGTCGATAAACCAGCCGATATGGCGATAAATCGAACGATATGCTGATAAATTGGCCGATTTACCCATTATCATGGGTCGACCGATAAGTTCCCGATAAGCGATATCCCCAACATTGCTAAAGACATAATATAGTTATATCATCTCATCCTGTTCACATAGTCATCATATTTTGAATTATGTCATTCTATCCGTGAATTATATCATGCCATCATGTTTCCCTCGACGGCATGTTTGTGATTTATGGCATGCCAACCACTTTAATCGACACATTGTATAGTTATATGATACATCTCCAACTTATCTATAATTTTTGATTGCTCCATGCTATATTATCTACTGTTTTGGACATTATTGGGCTTTATTATCCACTTTTATATTATTTTTGGGACTAACCTATTAACCGGAGGCCCCGCCCAGAATTGCTGTTTTTTGCCTGTTTTAGGTTTTTGAAGAAAAGGAATACCAAACGGAGTCCAAATGGAATGAATCCTTCGGTAACATGATTTTCTCAACGAATAAGACCCAGGAGACTTGGACCATACGTCAAGAAAAGAAACAGGAGGCCACAAGGTAGGGGGGTGTGCCTGCCTACCAAAGGCGCAGCCTCCACCCTCGTGGGCCCCCTGTTGCTCCACCGACGTACTCCTTCCTCCTATATATATCCATATACCCCCAAATGATCAGATATGAAGCCAAGACCCTAATTCCACCGCCGTAACTTTCTGTATCCACGAGATCCCATCTTGGGGCCTGTTCCGGAGCTCCGCTGGCGGGGGCATCGATCACGGATGGCTTCTACATCAACACCATAGCCTCTCCGATGAAGTGTGAGTAGTTTACCTCAGACCTACGGGTCCATAGTTATTAGCTAGATGGCTTCTTCTCTCGTTTTGGATCTCAATACAATGTTCTCCCCCTCTCTTGTGGAGAGCTATTCAATGTAATCTTCCTTATGCGGTGTGTTTGTTGAGACCGATGAATTGTGGGTTTATGATCAAGTCTATCTATGAACAATATTTGAATCTTCTCTGAATTCTTTTATGTATGATTGGTTATCTTTTCAAGTCTCTTCGAATTATCAGTTTGGTTTGGCCTACTAGATTGATCTTTCTTGCAATGGGAGAAGTGCTTAGCTTTGGGTTCAATCTTGGAGTGTCCTTTCCTAGTGACAATAGGGGCAGCAAGGCACGTATTGTATTGTTGCCATCGAGGATAACAAGATAGGGATTTCTTCATATTGCATGAGTCTATCCCTCTACATCATGTCATCTTGTTTAAGGCGTTACTCTGTTTTAACTTAATACTCTAGATGCATGCTAGATAGCGGTCGATGAGTGGAGTAATAGTAGTGGATGCAAGCAGGAGTCGGTCTACTTGTTTCGGACGTGATGCCTATATACATGATCATGCCTAGATATTCTCATAACTATGCTCAATTCTGTCAATTGCTCAACATTAATTTGTTCACCCATCGTAGAATACTTATGCTCTCGAGAGAAGCCACTAGTGAAACCTATGGCCCCTGGGTCTATCTTTATCATATTGATCTCCTACTACCTAGTTATTTCCTTTGTTATTTACTTTGCCTTTATTTTACTTTGCATCTTTATCACCAAAATACCAAAAATATTATCTTTATCATATCTATCAGATCTCACTCTCGTAAGTGGCCCTATAGGGATTGACAACCCCTATTTGTGTTGGTTGCGCGGATTTATTTGTTTTGTGTAGGTACGAGGGTCTCGCGCGTAGCCTCCTACTGCATTGGTACCTTGGTTCTCAAAAATTGAGGGAAATACTTACGCTACTTTGCTGTATCATCCCTTCTTCTTCGGGGAAAACCAACGCAGTGCTCAAGAGGTAGCAAGAAAGATTTCTGGCGCCGTTGCCGGGGAGATCTTCGCATCACATACCCTTATCTCCCGCATTACATTATTTGCCATTTGCCTCTCGTTTTCCTCTCCCCCACTTCACCCTTGCCGTTTTATTCACCCTCTCTCTATATATCCTCCCTCTCTTTCTCTATTTGCCTCTTTTTGCTCGTTTGCTTTTTGTTTGCTTGTGTGTTAGTTTGCTTGCTTGTCACGATGGCTCAAGATAATACTAAATTGTGTGAGTTCACCAATACCAACAACAATGATTTTATTAGCACTCCGATTGCTCCTCTCACCGATGCTGAATCTTGTGAAATTAATACTGCTTTGCTGAATCTTGTCATGAAAGATCCGTTTTCCGGCCTTCCTAGTGAAGATGCCGCTACCCATCTAAATAGCTTCATTGATTTGTGTGACATGCAAAAGAACAAAGATGTGGATAATGATATTGTTAAATTGAAGCTATTTCCTTTTTCGCTTAGAGATCGTGCTAAAGCGTGGTTTTTGTCTTTGCCTAAAAATAGTATTGATTCATGGAACAAGTGCAAAGATGCTTTTATCTCTAAGTATTTTCCTCCCGCTAATATCATCTCTCTTAGAAACGATATTATGAACTTTAAGCAACTTGATAATGAACATGTTGCACAAGCTTGGGAGAGAATGAAATTAATGATACGTAATTGCCCTACTCATGGTTTAAATTTGTGGATGGTTATACAATTTTTTATGCCGGATTGAATTTTTCTTCTAGAAATCTTTTAGATTCGGCCGCGGGAGGCACTTTTATGGAAATCACCTTAGGAGAAGCTACTAAACTCCTAGATAATATTATGGTTAATTATTCTCAATGGCATACTGAAAGATCTACTAATAAAAAGGTGCATGCGATAGAAGAAATTAATGTTTTGAGTGGAAAGATGGATGAACTTATGAAATTATTTGCTAATAAGAGTGTTTCTTCTGATCCTAATGATATTCCCTTGTATACTTTGATTGAAAATAATAATGAATCTATGGATGTGAATTTTGTTGGTAGGAACAATTTTGGTAACAACGCATATAGAGGAAATTTTAATCCTAGGCCTTATCCTAGTAATCCCTCTAATAATTATGCTAATTCCTACAACAATTCTTATGGAAATTATAATAAGATGCCCTCTGATTTTGAATCTAATATGAAATAATTTATTACTTCGCAAAGAATTTTAATGCTATGATTGAAGAAAAATTGCTTAAGATTGATGATTTGGCTAGGAACGTTGATAGAATTGCTCATGGTGTTGATTCTCTGAAACTTAGATCTATTCCACCTAAGCATGATATCAATGAGTCTCTCAAAGCCATGAGAATTTCCATTGATGAGTGCAAAGAAAGAACCGCTAGGATGCGTGCTAAGAAGAATGCCTTTACAAACGCGTGTTCTTCTTGTTCCTATGAAAATAATGATGAAGATCTGAAAGTTATTGATGTGCCCCCTATTAAATCCTTTTTTTGCAATATGAACCTTGATAATGATGGGACTGAATATGATACACCTTTACCTAGAAGGCATTCTAAGAATTCGGAATTTGTTGATCTTGATCCTAAATTTGATAAAAGCGGGATTGAAGAAATTAAAACCCTAGATGTTGCTAAACCCACTATTATGGATTTCAAGGAATTTAACTATGAAAATTTCTCTTTGATTGATTGTATTTCCTTGTTGCAATCTGTGCTAAATTGTCCTCATGCTTATAGTCAAAATAAAGCGTTTACTAAACATATCGTTGATGCCTTGATGCAATCTTATGAAGAAAAACTTGAATTGGAAGTTTCTATCCCTAGAAAACTTTATGATGAGTGGGAACCAACTATTAAAATTAAAATTAAAGATCATTAATGATATGCTTTATGTGATTTGGGTGCTAGTGTTTCCACAATTCCAAAGACTTTGTGTGATTTGTTAGGTTTCCGTGATTTTGATGATTGCTCTCTAAACTTGCACCATGCGGATTCCACTATTAAGAAAACTATGGGAAGAATTAATGATGTTCTTATTGTTGCAAATAGGAATTATGTGCCCGTAGATTTTATTGTTCTTGACATATATTGCAATCCTTCATGTCCTATTATTCTTGGTAGACCTTTCCTTAGAACGATTGGTGCAATTATTGATATGAAGGAAGGAAATATTAGACCTTTCCTTAGAACGATTGGTGCAATTATTGATATGAAGGAAGGAAATATTAGATTCCAATTTCCATTAAGGAAAGACATTGAACACTTTCCTAGAAAGGAAATTAAATTACCTTAGGAATCTATTATGAGAGCCACTTATGGATTGCCTACCAAAGATGGCAATACCTAGATCTATTCTTGCTTGTTATGCCTAGCTAGGGGCGTTAAACGATAGCGCTTGTTGGGAGGCAAACCAATTTTATTTTTATTCCTTGATTTTTGATCCTGTTTAGTAGTAAATAATTTATGTACACTCTGTTTTGGTTGTGTTTTTTGTGTTTAATTAGTGTTTGTGCCAAGTACAACCGTTGGGAAGACTTGGGGAAAGTCTTGTTGAACTTGCTGTAAAAAACAGAAACTTTAGCGCTCATGAGAACTGCTGTCATTTTTATTTGGTAAGTGATATTTAGTTAATTGTTTTTGAAGATGATTAATAGGTATATTCCTCACGTCCAGAAATTTATTTTGGAATTTTTGGGGTTCCAGATCTTGCGCTAGCTACAGATTACTACAGACTGTTCTGTTTTTGACAGATTCTGTTTTTCGTGTGTTGTTTGCTTATTTTGATGAATCCATGACTAGTAAAATAGTTTATAAACCATAGAGAAGTTGCAATACAGTAGGTATAACACCAATATAAATAAATAATGAGTTCATTAAAGTACCTTGAAGTGGTCTTTTATTTTCTTTCGCTAACGGAGCTCACGAGATTTTCTACTTTATGTTTTGTGTTGTGAAGTTTTCAAGTTTTGGGTAAAGATTTGATGGATTATGGAACAAGGAGTGGCAAGAGCCTAAGATTGGGAAGACCATGGCACCCCCAAGATAATATAAGGACACCTAAAAGCCAAAGCTTGGGGATGCCCCGTAAGGCATCCCCTCTTTCGTCTACTTCTATCGGTAACTTTACTTGGAGCAATATTTTTATTCGCCACATGATATGTGTTTCGCTTGGTGCGTCTTGTATGATTTGAGTCTTTATTTGTTAGTTTACCACAATCATCCTTGCTGTACACACCTTTTGAGAGATCCATACATGATTTGGACTTTGTTAGAATACTCTATGTGCTTCGCTTATATCTTTTGAGTTATATAATTTTGCTCTAGTGCTTCACTTATATCTTTTAGAGCACGGTGGTGGATTCGTTTTATAGAAACAATTGATCTCTCATGCTTCACCTAGATTATTTTGAGAGTCTTAAATAGCATGGTAATTTGCTTAAAATCCTAATATGCTTGGTATACAGGATTAATAATAAAACTTTCTTATGAGTGTGTTGAATACTATGATAAGTTTGATGCTTGATAATTGTTTTGAGATATGAAGATGGTGATATTAAAGTTGTGCTAGTTGAGTAGTTGTGAATTTGAGAAATACTTGTGTTGAAGTTTGTGATTCCGGTAGCATGCACATATGGTGAACCGTTATGTGATGAAGTCGGAGCATGATTTGTTTTTTGATTGTCTTCCTTATGAGTGGCGGTCGGGGACGAGCGATGGTATTTTCCTACCAATCTATCCCCCTAGGAGCATGCGCGTAATACTTTGCTTTGATAACTTGTAGATTTTTGCAATAAGTATATGAGTTCTTTATGACTAATGTTGAGTCCATGGATCATACGCACTTTTCTTCCTTCCACCATTGCTAGCCTCTCTAATACCGAGCACCTTTCACCGGTATCATACACCCACCATATACCTTCCTCAAAACAGCCACCTGTCGGGGGTGCTGATCCCACGGATACCTATGGGACCACGGCGGACCGGGCCCCTTTCGGTTCGGCAGGGGGCGGAGAGAGCACGAAGAGCAGATCGAGGCGATGCGCACGAGCGACACGATCGGTTTACCCAGGTTCGGGCCGCACGGATGCGTAAAACCCTACTCCTGCTTGTGATTGTATTGGTTTCTTGCTCGGGAGCACTGATTGCTACAGTACCCACCAGCAGCTAGCCAGACCGAGCGTGAGAATGATTCTCCCCCTTCTACGTTTCGCATGGGCCTCCTTTTATATGTCTAAGGGGTCACCGACAGGTGGCAACATAGATGAGGGTAAAAGTGGAAAGATGTTGTGGTAGGTACAACCGCTTACAACAGTGTATCATACCTAACCCTGACGACAGGGGACAAAGGCATTAAATGCCTGTCTGCGTCGCCTAGATGGTACAGAAAGGAACCGCCAGGGATGCCATTGCTTGCCACGATGGCAATCTTGTCAGCGCCACTTGCCACTGTGTACCTCTAGCTGCACAGCCTCCCGCCACGTATGCCTGGAAGGGTCCCAGAGCGACACGATGGTGGATGTGCTGGAGCGCAGGCACAGAGTGGGGGCTTGCCGCGGCAAGCACCTTGCCGCGGCAAGCGCCTTGCCGCAGTTGTTGTCTTGTCGCATCCGGGAGCTTGTCGCTCACCGGGCCTTGCCGGGTCGCGTGGTGCATTGCGGCAAGTTCCTTGATAAGCCTTGGTTGGCCTTCCCAGCAAGCTCCTCTTGCCGGGGCCTTGTCTCCTTCCCGGCAAGCTCCTCTTGCCGGGGTCTTGGATACTTTGTTCTTGAATGGTTCCAAAGGAACCACGGAGGGCCTTGGCGGTCACCCGGCAAGCCTTGCCGCGGGACGCTGTGACTGCCCGTGCACAAGCTCGGGATACTAAGGTACCCCTACTTTAGTACACCGACAGGAGCCCCCGGGCCTGGGCCATACACGGTGCCGAGCGCTGTTGGGCCTGACCCAAAACAGGGCATGGGCACGCGCGGCCTAGGTTACGCCGTATCTCACTCCGTATCCACCGCGCCCTCCCCGAACGGCACGCGTCGAACGCGGCGTCGTGGGAGAGATCGTGGGTGGTTCTTTATTAGGAAAGGCGGAACGTCCGCCACCTTCCCCTTTATAAGCAAGGGGAAGCAGGGGTTGTGCGCCCACTCGCCCCTTTTCCTCTCCAATCTCAGAAGCCTCCGCCCCGTCTCCGTCTTCCCAAAGCAGCAAGAGAGCAGCGCCCTGCCCCCCCCCCCCATCGCCGCCAGCATAACCTACGCCGTCGACCTCCTCCACCACCTCCGCCATGGCTCCGAAAGCCGACAAGGGGAAGGCCGTGAAGACAACTGAGGCGTAGCGGCTTGCGGCACTGCGGAAGAAGTGGGCCATCTTCCCCCCCCCCCCCACAATCTTGGCGCGAAGGAGCTGAAGGAGTACTACTACCTCTTCTGGTCGACGGAGACGCGAGCACACCCGAGCACCAAGGTACTCCCAGCCACAGCTCACAAAATGGCTCCGCAAGGATATCCCTTCTTCGCTGTGTTCTTCTACTGCGGGCGCTGCCCGCCCTTCTTGGAGTTCTTTTGTGACATCATGAACACCTATGGCTTCTGCCTCCTTGACTTCACTCCCAACGCCGTCCTGACCATGGCAGTTTTCGCACACCTTTGCGAAAACTTTGTCAGAGTCCACCCAAACATAGCCCTCTTCCGCCGTTTCTTCATGCCCCGAGTAGAGAGAGGAGAGCCTCTATCCGGCGGAATTGCTTGGATCTCAAGGTCCGGCAAGAAGGACTCGTATTTGGAGGGCGAGTTCCGCGGCAAGTGGGAGGAGTGGAGAGCGGATTGGTGCTGGATTGTAGAGGAGAACCCGCAGCCATTTACCGTCCGGCGCCAAGTAGCAGCAGCACGCGGCAGCGACTGGAGCGACATGGCCCCGGAAGACAGCAGGCTGAGGATTGCCGTCACCAGGATCCAATGCCTCAGGCTTGCCGGACTCACTGTAGGAGCCGTTGGCGCAGACTTCCTTCGCTGCCGCATCGCCCCCCTACAGGAACGGGGGAGGCCCGCCTGGGAGTTCAAGAACGCGGCGGATATCATGAGGCTGCGCCCGGGCCTCAACTATAACTTCACTGTCTTGGAGCTTAACTCAATGCTGCAGGAGCTCTTCAAGTATGATCCTGATCACCCAGAAGTCTTTAGGTTGCCGCAGGGCGTCGTCCCGCTGTGCAACAATTCTACGCTTGACCGCATCAGGGCAATGATGCCGCTGTGCGACTCGCATGGAATTGTGCCAACTTGGCAAGAGCCTGAAGACGAAGTCATGCGGCAGTTCTTCGACAACTTGGTAGAAGTGCCGATCCGCCCCGACGAGAAGGATGGCCTCACTCACGCCACCACCGTGGCAGAGTTGAAGCGCATTGCCACCAGGCTGGAAGAGGCAGCGGCAGCCGCAGCAACAGGCGAGTTCGGTTTCACCTTGGAGGAGGCGGAGGCAGCAGAGGCGGCAAACCGTGCCGAGCGAGAAGAGATTGCCGGCAAGAAAGAGCCTGCCGGGCGAGAGGAGCTCACCGGCAAGGGAGAGCTTGCCGGGCAAGAGGAGCTTGCCGGCAAGGGAGAGCTTGCCGGGCGTGATGTTGAGCCGAGCGAGCCCGCCGAGGACACGAGCGGCTCATTGGATATCAATTCCTCTTCCTCCTCATCCTTAGATAGCCCGCCGGAAGCAGAGCCTCCATCTCCACCAAGAAGGCGTCTCCGCAAGGCCGGGGACGTAGCGAGGCGGCAGGCGAGCCGACAGTCGCCGCGCCGCGCGACACGCTCCACCGCGGCAAGCACTGTTGCCGCGGGAGCGTCCCACGCTGCTGCGACAACTGGAGCGGGGTCCTCTCAGACCGCCGCTTTTGCTCCTGCCGTTCCTCATGCCGCGGCGGCAGCCGGAGCGGGGTCGTCTCGGGCCACCGCCACTGTTCCCGCCAAGCGGCCAAGGGAGCCAACTCCTCCACCTTCCCGCGTCGGACGCGGGCCAGATTTTGACTTCTCCGCGTTCAGCTCCGACGAGGAAGAAGAAGAAGAGTAAGTTTTTATTGTTGTACTTGCAGTTCTTCAATCCTTGCTGTTTTTGTCTTGTCTTGTATCTCACTTGCTTTCCTCTGGATCTGTTTCTTTTTAGGACTCTGGCCCAGAGAGCGGCAAAGAGAGCCAAGGCGCCGGTGATAGTCATCGAGGACGAACCCACTGCGTCAGCAGGGGACGCGCCCGAGACAACCTTGCCGGACCCGGCGGCTGATCTCCAGAGCAGCCCCCAGCGTAAGTATCTGGTTTGCTTTCCGCTGTCGGGCGCGTACGAAGATTTTTGCTTTGCTGATATCCATTGGTTGACTTGTGCAGGGGCAGAGCAGCCCCACCAGGAGCGCCCGGAGGCCGCTCCTGAAACGCCAAGGGAGAGTCCTCCGGCAAGGGAGAGTCCTCCGACAAGGGAGAGGTCCCCGGCAAGGGAGAGCTCTCCGGCAAGGGAGAAGTCTCCGGCAAGAGAGGGGTCTTCGGTGAGGGACAGCACCAGCGGCCCCCCGGCGGCGGAGACAACTACTACAGAACCCGGCACGGGTACTCTCCTTGCTTCAAAACTTCCCTTGGCTTCTTCTTCTTTTGATCTTCTTTTTCTTGGATATTTGCTTGACTCTTCTCCCCTTCTCCGGCTGTCAGATCCATCTGCTGCAGAGCCGATGGAGACCGAAGCTGCCGCCGACGACGCCGTTGCCGCCGAGGGAGCAACTGGCGCTGCCAAGCCCGCTGGCGAAGAGGCCGCCAGGGCCGCTGCTGCAGAAGCAGGCGGGGGATCTGGCGATCGCACTAACGGCCCGGAGGCCGCAGGAGCGCCAGGCGCTGCACCGACTGCCGATCCCTCCGCCCCCGCCGCAGCACCAGGCTTCGAGGAGCCCCAGCCTGGCATCTACCTGAAGGCCGGCGACGATATCTTCATCAACCTCCCCTGGACGTCAAGCTCCAGGGCGCCGGTCGAGGGAGAGATCTTCGACGGAGAAGTGCTTGCCTCCACCGGGCTGGCGCTTGCTGACGCGCCAAGCAGCAGCAGCGGCGAGCCTGAGGAGGAGCGGCTGCTGCGGAAACTTGTGTCGCTCTACCGCGCCCGGCAAGCCAAATTGGAGTCCCGCGAGGCGCTTGTCGCGAAGGCGGGAATTGACATCGAGAAGCGTGCAGAGGAGCTCCGGGGTCAAAATCAAGAAGCTCTCCGGTCCTTGGCAGCAGAGCGGGAGCAGCTTGCCGAGGAGAAGAGGGCTTTCCTCGTCGAGAAGGCCGTAGCCGAAGAGCAACAACGGTTTGCCGCTGAGTAGTTGGCAGTGCGGGAAGGCGAGCTGGTGCAGCGGAAGGTCAACCTCGACAGCCATGAGGAGGAGCTTGCCGCGCGCGAGCGAACGGTTGGCGGAGCTCTCAAACAAGCCGAAGACGCTGCCGCAGCTACCGAGGCCGCCAGGAAGGAATTGGAAGAGAAGGTGGCGCAGCTGGAGACGGATCTCAAGGCGAGCGGCGACGAGCTTGCCGCGCTCAAGCTTGAGCGAGAGAAGGACGCCAACAGCTACTCGGAGCTGCAGGCCCGTCTCGTCGAGAAGGGCAAAGAGCTTGACGCCGCCAAGGATTCCAATGTGGATCTTGAGTCGAAGCTGGCCACTTTGACCAAGACACTGGACAGCGCCAAGGAGCAAGAGACGGCTCTGAAGGAGGAAATCAAGGCCGGTAAGGCGCTACTGGCGAGCGCTGCCGCCGCCCAGAGCACATTCCGGGAGAATGTGGAGCACTGGACGGAGGGGCTCATGGAGGTTGCCGCCGACATCGACAGTGAGCTAGCGCAGCTGGGAATGGTGGATCTCGGGTATTCCTCCAACGAGAACCTCCAACCCAGTGCCAAGCTCACTTCATTCTTCAAGAGCGTGGCGACGGCACTCCGGCGACTCCGGGAAGGGATCCCGAAGCAGCTTGCCGACGAGTCGCGCAAGATCTGTGTAGGAGCTCTTCAGAAGGTGCTGATGAAGGTGGCATTCCGCAATCCGGGCCTCAACCTCACCAACGTCCTCAGGTCCTTGCCGCCGGACGCTGATCTGGAGGCGCTCAAGACCCTTGTCGCACCCATTGTGGACAGGGTGAGCGGAATCAAGAGGGTCGAGGGCGACCGTGTAGATTAGGCTGCCCATTTTCTTTTCTTGTCGCTTCTGGCATGTCATGAGAACAATTTGTTAGAGCCGCGACAAGCTTATCTTGTAATATAACTTTATTCTGTGCAATGATTGCAGTGTTATTTCCTTTACTTGATTCCTTCCCTTGTATGTTTTTACCCTACGCTTTTAGGGAACTTGCCGGCGCAGGCACCTTTGCCGCGAGCGCTGAGTGCGGAACGTCAGCAGCCTGCTGGCGGTGCCGCAGCCGACAAGAAACCTTGTCGCAGCTAGTCATAGCCCACTTAAGTTGTTGAGCGGACTCGAAACAACAGTAAGGGCGCAATTAGCTACGAGTTGGTTCCTCCGCGCACAGTTTTTCCATACAAAGTTCGGTGGTTCAAGGAAGATAACTTAAAAATTTTAAAAAAATCTGATTGCTCAAACTTTGGCAACTTATCTTTTCTGTTGTTTGCTTCCCGGCAAGGCGCAACTTTTTTGAACAATGCCTGGTCCATACCGTATCTTCTCCTTCCCTCCCCCCCGGCAAACTTGTGCGCGAGGGAACCTTCCTTTGCTTGAGAAAGAAGAAAGAAGAGAAAATAGAGATATGGAGCCTTATGGCTCGTCATTGCTTACCGGGGGTAAGTGCTGCACAAAGTGTCAGATAACACATGCAAATAATAAAAAGCATGAAACCGACAAGGTGTGCTGAGCACATAAGCTTTATGCACGGGGTCTGCGCCCGGTTTTGTACAAAGGATTACATGCAACAGCGGCAAGACTTGTACAAAAGGTGGTTGCCGGAACGGGTTCCGGCAACCGCGCCTTACGTGTAAAACTTACGAAGATGCTCTATG
This sequence comes from Triticum urartu, assembly GCF_056163025.1. Taxonomy (NCBI): domain Eukaryota; kingdom Viridiplantae; phylum Streptophyta; class Magnoliopsida; order Poales; family Poaceae; genus Triticum; species Triticum urartu. The sequence continues at coordinate 24,361,911 of NC_141877.1, read as the reverse complement.
TTCCAGGAGTTGCTCACCGGAAAGCCATCTTCGGTCTCAAGCCGGACAGCGCCAGGCCTAGTGACTCGTTTCACCCGGTAAGGGCCTTCCCACTTCGGCGTCAACTTGTTGGAATTCTTGGCGGATTGAACGCGCCGAAGAACAAGGTCTCCCTCCTCGAGACTTCTGGCATTAAGTTTGTGGCTATGGTAGCGGCGCAAAGCTTGCTGGTAACGAGCAGCTCGCACAGCAGCCTGAAGACGGTCTTCCTCAAGGAGCAGCGCGTCATCTTGTCGCAGCTGCTCTTGCTCAAGCTCATCATAAGCGAGCACTCGAGGCAACCCGTATACGAGTTCCGTGGGGATAACTTCCTCTGCTGCATATACTAGAGCAAAGGGTGTCTGGCCAGTGGCTCGATTTGGCGTCGTCCTGATCGACCAAAGAACCACCGGCAGCTCCTTGATCCAGTTTCTTCCGCACTTGTGCAGCCTGTCGAAAGTTCTGGTCTTGAGCCCGCGCAGCACTTCAGCGTTCGCCCTCTCCGCTTGACCGTTGCTTCTCGGGTGAGCAACAGAAGCGAAGCAGACCTTGGCGCCAAGGTCTTGGACGTACTGCATGAAGGTGCGGCTCGTGAATTGTGTGCCGTTGTCAGTGATTATCCTGTTAGGGGTCCCGAAACGGCAAACAATCGACCTGAAGAACTTGACTGCTGACTGTGCTGTCACCTTCCTCATTGGTTCCACTTCCGGCCACTTTGTGAACTTGTCGATTGCAACGTACAAGTACTCAAAGCCCCCGACTGCTCGGGGAAAGGGGCCGAGGATATCGAGCCCCCAGACCGAAAATGGCCAGGATAAAGGGATCGTCTGGAGAGCTTGAGCTGGCTGGTGTATCTGCTTGGAATGGAACTGGCATGCTTCACACTTGGTTACTTGTGCAGTTGCATCCTGGAGGGCTGTCGGCCAGAAGAAGCCTTGCCGGAATGCTTTTCCGACAAGTGCTCTTGCGCCAATGTGGTGACCACATATGCCTCCATGTATCTCTGCCAACAACTTTTGTCCATCTTCCTGGCGAATACACTTCAATTTCACACCGTTGAGTCTTCTTCTGTACAGTATGATGTCGACAAACTGGTACATACTTGACTGCCGGGCTACTCTTTCCGCTTCTTCTTGCTCTTCGAGAAGTTCTCCTGTCTGAAGGAAACGGACAATCTGCTGCGCCCATGTTGGAGCTTGTGGCTCGACAACAAGGACTTAAAAGCATATCTACTGCTGCGGGAACATCCGCTTCTACGACAAGAGCATGTGGCTCTGCCGGAGCTTGACGTTCCCCGGAAAGCTTGCCGGAGCAAAACTTGTCGGGAGCGTTTGCTTCGACGGAACAAACCCTAGGGCTTGCCAGAGCAGACTGCTCCTCAGCACTTTTGGTGTTGATCCTGGGGACCTTCTTGGCGGCGGCTTCGGGAAGCTCTGCCGGAAAATAGTCGCCAGAAACCAACTTCCTCTTCTTGCTCTATCCAGCCGACGGTGTTACGGACGGTTGAGTCAGCTTGAGCACAAAGATCCCTGGTTCCACAGGTAACTTAAGTGCGGCGCACTTTGACAGGCCATCGGCAATGTCGTTTTGAGCTCTTGGGACATACTCCATCTGCAGGCCGTCAAAGTGCTCTTCTAGCTTTCTCACTTCGTCAACGTAAGCTTCCATCAACAGACTCTGATAACTCTTGTTCACTTGGCGGACGACAAGCCGCGAGTCACCCCTGACAATGAGCTTCTTAATCCCAAGGTCTGCCGCGATCCTGAGACCGGCAAGCAAGCCCTCATACTCTGCAGTATTGTTTGTCGCTTGCTCCTTGGGAAAGTGCATCTGGACTACGCACTTGAGGTGCTCTCCGGTGGGTGCGATAAGCAGCACGCCAACACCGGCGCCTTGCAGCGAGAAGGCACCGTCAAAGTACATGAGCCACTCTTTGCTTGTTTCCTTGGCGGGGATGCTCGTCTCTGGAATTTCTTCATCTGGTGTTGGCGTCCACTCTGTTATGAATTCTGCCAATGCTCTGCTTTGGATAGTTGAAGTACTCTCAAACTTGAGGCCAAAGCTTGACAGTTCCAGTGCCCACTCGACGATCCTGCCTGTCGCTTCTGGATTCTGTAGTATCCTCTTCAGCGGAAAGTGAGTGACAACTGTGATCTCATGCGCTTGGAAGTAATGGCGCAGCTTTCTCGAGGCCATGAGAAGACCGAAAAGCAACTTCTGCACACCAGAGTACCTTGACCTAGCCCCCTGCAGAAGGGAGCTGACAAAGTAAACTAGGCGCTGCACCATTTTCTTCTGCATCTCTTCGGGCACCTGCGTAGATCCATCCTTGTCGGGACCAGAGCTTGTCGGGAAAGCCCCCTGCTTGCCGCTGGATGCGCTTGCTGCGGTTGCTGGCTCGTCATCTGCCTCCCTCTCTGCCACTAACGCAGCACTAACCACTTGATTGGTTGCCGCTATATACAGCAGCAACTTCTCTTGTGGCTTAGGTGCGACAAGTGTTGGAGTGGAGGACAGGTATCTCTTCAAGTCCTGCAGCGCAGCCTCCGCTTCCGGAGTCCATCTCATTGGACCCGCCTTTTTCAAAATTTTGAAAAACGGCAGGGCGCGCTCAGCAGACCGAGAGATAAACCTGCTGAGAGTAGCCACGCAACCGGCAAGTTTTCGTACATCCTTGACGCGCTTTGGTGCTTCAATCTGCTGAATGGCCTTGATCTTGTCGGGATTGGCTTCAATTCCCCGCTGAGACACAAAGAACCCGAGAAGCTTGCCGGAGGGGACTCCAAACACACACTTCTCGGGGTTGAGCTTGAGGTTGATCTTGCGCAGATTTGCAAAGGTTTCTTCTAAATCTTGAATCAGAGTTTCCTTGTCCTTGCTCTTGACCACTATGTCATCCATGTAGGCTTCCACATTTCTGTGTATTTGTGACTTAAGAGCAACATGGACTACTCTTGCAAATGTGGAACCAGCATTCTTTAATCCGAAAGGCATCCGTACGAAACAGTATGTGCCACATGGAGTAATGAATGCGGTTTTCTCCTCATCCTCTTCTGCCATGATGATTTGATGATATCCTGAGTATGCATCAAGAAATGAAAGCAAATCACATCCGGCTGTGGAGTTAACAATCTGGTCAATGTGCGGCAAGGGAAATGGGTCTTTGGGACAAGCTTTATTAACATCAGTAAAGTCAATACAAAGCCTCCATTTCCCATTTGCCTTGCGCACGACTACCGGATTGGCCAGCCACGTGGGATGGAGCACTCCTCTGACAAGGCCTGCTGCTTCCAACTTCTTGATTTCTTCTGCTATGAATTCTTGGCGCTCCACTGCTTGCTTCCTGATCTTCTGCTTGACGGGCCGCGCATGAGGACAAACGGCAGGGTGGTGCTCAATTACTTTCCTGGGAACTCCGGGGATGTCAGACGGTTGCCATGCAAACATGTCGATGTTCGCCCGCAGGAAAGCAATGAGCGCGCTTTCCTATTTCGGGTCGAGAGTGGCACTAATGATGAAGGTATCACCAGCGCCGTCCTCCTTGGCGGGCACCTTCTTAGTATGTGGTGGAGCTGCCATTGCCTTCTTACACTTGCCAGTGGAGCTCGACGGTGCTTCCTCGACGGTAGCGCAGCACTCCGAAGAGGTGCGCTTGCCGGAGTGGGCATCAGAGCTCTTGCCGGACTTGGTCTTCTTCTTCCCTCCAGGAGCTTCAGCGGCAAGTGACTTGTGATCTGTATCGGCTGTTGCTTCCCGGTAGATCTTGTCGGCGCAGATAAGGGCATCTTTCTTGTCGCCAGGGACAGAGATGACGCTTATCGGGCCTGGCATCTTGAGCACGTTGTATGCATAGTGAGAGGCTGCCATAAACTTGGCGAGTGCTGGACGGCCAAGTATCCCATTGTAAGGTAGTGGAAAATCGGCGACGTCAAAGGTGACCCTCTCAGTCCTGAAGTTCATCTCGCTGCCAAATGTTACCGGCAACATGACCTTCCCTTTCGGCTTGCTCCTTCCCAGGTTAATTCCTTGGAATGTGCCGGTCTCTTCGAGCTCGCTGTCAGGGATCTGGAGTTTCTGGAGTACAGCGGAGGAGATCAGGCTCAAGCCGGCCCCACCGTTAACTAACATCTTAGTGACCTTGAGGTTGCGGATAGTTGGTGAAACCAACAACGGCAAGCACCCGACCGCAGTTGTGCGATCAGGGTGGTCCTCAATATCAAAGATGATAGGCGTGCTGGCCATTTCAGAAGTTTGCGCGATTCGACAGGTGGTTCTGCCGCATTGACTTCCCGCGCCCACTGTTTGAGTTGGCGGTGGGAATTATGCAGAGAAGCACCACCGTCAACGCACAAAACTTCTGTGGCTTTCTAAAACTCCTGCTCACTGTTCTCAACATCATCTATGTCTTCGTCGTCGTCATCGTCATCATCCTTGTCGCGGCCGCAGGGAGGTCTGTCTCCTTGCCGCTGCTTGGCCTTGCCGCGACGTCCTCCCCAAGCAGCGTGCTTCTTGCCGGCTTCTCCAGTGCCTCCTTGGGCCTTCTCCTTTTCGCGCCGCTCGTACTCAGCTTTTTGCTGCTGGACAAGCTGCTCGACCTTCTTGCAGCTCTAGAGGTCATGGCCCTTGGTGTGGTGGATCTTGCAGTACTGCTTGTCGGAGCCGTCCTGCTTGTCGGCGGCCGCCACAGCCTGACAGTTGGTGCATGCGGCAACCTCCTTGCCGGAGCTACCAACTTTGGCTTGCTTGGCGCCACCATTGTTGCCGGACTGCTCAACGACTAGCACCTCTTTGCTCTTCTTCTTCCTGTTGTTGTGCCGCCGGTTTTTCTTTGCCGGGGCGGCATCCTCGCTGTCAGATCCTCCTGCTGCAGTATTTTCTCCGGGGAGTTTCCTCCCTTCCTCAGCACGTGCACACTTGTCGGCCAGGGCGTTTCGCTCACTGACGTCTCTGATCCTGCTCATCACCATCTCCTCCCGCATCCTGCGGTTACGCACGTTCTGATGGAACGCGCTGATGACCACGGCAGGGTGTATGTCTGGGATGTTGTGCTGTACACGACTGAATCTCTGGATATACTTGCGCAGGGGTTCTCCTTCCTTCTGGGCGAGCAGGTGAAGGTCACTCTCTTGGCCATGAGGTTTGTGGCCGCCTGTGAAGGAGCTGACAAACTGATGGCACAGGTCTGCCCAAGAGGATATAGAGTTGTCCGGCAAGTGCATGAGCCAGGACCTGACTTCGGGCTTGAGCACCAGCAGGAAGTAGTTGGCAAGGACCTTGTCATCGCGTCCCCCTGCAGCCTGCACCGCAATGGTGTAGATGCTGAGGAACTCCGACGGGTGCGACTTGCCGCCGTACTTCTCCGGTACGTCTGGCTTGAAATGCTTCTGGCTGGGCCACTGGACCTGCCGCAGCTCACGGGTAAACGCAGGGCAACCTACTGCGTACGGCAAGTCGCCTGGTTCCCCTGGCGCATGCATATCGACAGAGGGCCCAGCGAGCAGGTCTGATTGACGCCGCGCTTCTCTTCGGCACTCGATGCGAGTACGAGCGTCTTCTTGCTGTCGTTCGTGAAGAACTTGGCGCTGATCGCGACGAGCTTGTGGATCCGATGACGCGGTGTAGCCGCTGTCGTGGTGGATCCGGCGAGTCGGCGATCTTGGCCTTCGGGGCGGAGAGTGCATAGTGGTTGCACCTCCACCGGTCTTGTCGCCACCGGCTTGTGCCTGGCTGACTTGCCGTGGCAGCGAAATACTCGGCTGCCGTGGATTGTCGCCGTTGGCAAAGCCGATGAGACTCTGAATGGTGGCCCTCCAGTCGTCGATTTTGTCCGGCGCTGGAGGGTAGTCTAGGAGCAGTTGAGCTTGCGCCAAAGCTTCTGCCGGAGTGGCGGGCGGCGGTGGTGAACGATGCGAGGAATGGGATATGCTCGGACTTCTAACTATGTTAGAAGGAGCAGTATCTTGTCCAAGCGACGGTGCCACGCGCGCGCCAGCATGTTGGCGTGCATGCTGGTCTTGAGCACTCCGGGATCCACCAGCTTGATCTTGGCCCAGCAAACGTATGGTACCATGAGTACCATGACGCTGCTGGTCCCGCGCCTCTTCGGATGGGCGCGGTGCATGTATGGACGCCGAGGTCTTGGAGTGCGCCCGGTCGTTGTGGGAGCCGACTGCGCCGCCGATGTGCAGCGCAGTCTTGTCCTTGGACCTGGCAGCACCATGAGCTCCCTCGTCGACGCCCGTTCTTCCGCCGGCATCTATTCCACCAGCCGTTCGCTCCGGCGATGGTGGGCTTGGCGTGGACGGAGCAGCCGCCTCCGAAGCCTTCTTCTTCGGCGGCATGTCGATGAAGACGAAGAAGATCTGGCTCGTGAGAACGCCGGATCAGGTTCGCACAACCTCGACGCAGCCCCTACCTGGCATGCCAAAGATGTCGGGGGTGCTGATCCCACGGACACCTATGGGACCACGGCGGACCGGGCCCCTTTCGGTTCAGCAAGGGGCGGAGAGAGCACGAAGAGCAGATCTTGGCGATGCGCACGAGCGACACGATCGGTTTACCCAGGTTCGGGCCGCACGGATGCGTAAAACCCTACTCCTGCTTGTGATTGTATTGGTTTCTTGCTCGGGAGCGCTGATTGCTACAGTACCCACCAGCAGCTAGCCAGACCGAGCGTGAGAATGATTCTCCCCCTTCTACGTTGCGCATGGGCCTCCTTTTATATGTCTAAGGGGTCATCGACAAGTGGCAACATAGATGAGGGTAAAAGTGGAAAGATGTTGTGGTAGGTACAACCGCTTACAACAGTGTATCATACCTAACCCTGACGACAGGGGACAAAGGCATTAAATGCCTGTCTGCGTCGCCTAGACGGTACAGAAAGGGACCGCCAGGGACGCCATTGCTTGCCACGATGGCAATCTTGTCAGCGCCACTTGCTACTGTGTACCTCTAGCTGCACAGCCTCCCGCCACGTATGCCTGGAAGGGTCCCAGAGCGACACGTTGGTGGATGTGCTGGAGCGCAGGCACAGAGTGGGGGCTTGCCGCGGCAAGCGCCTTGCCGCAGTTGTTGTCTTGTCGCTCACCGGGCCTTGCCGGGTCGCGTGGTGCGTTGGGGCAAGTTCCTTGATAAGCCTTGGTTGGCCTTCCCGGCAAGCTCCTCTTGCCGGGGCCTTGTCTCCTTCCCGTCAAGCTCCTCTTGCCGGGGTCTTGGATACTTTGTTCTTGAATGGTTCCAAAGGAACCACGGAGGGCCTTGGCGGTCACCCGGCAACCCTTGCCGCGGGACGCTGCGACTGCCCGTGCACAAGTTCGGGATACTAAGGTACCCCTACTTTAGTACACCGACACCACCATACCTACCTATTATGGCATTTCCATAACCATTCCGAGATATATTGCCATGCAACTTTCCACCGTTCCGTTTATTATGACACACTCCATCATTGTCATATTGCTTAGCATGATCATGTAGTTGACATAGTATTTGTGGAAAAGCCACCATTCATAATTCTTTCATACATGTCACTCGTGAGTCATTGCATATCCCGGTACACCGACAGAGGCATTCATATAGAGTCATATTTTGTTCTAAGTATCGAGTTGTAATTGTTGAGTTGTAAGAAAAATAAAAGTGTGATGATCATCATTATTAGAGCATTGTCCCAGTGAGGAAAGGATGATGGAGACTATGATTCCCCCACAAGTCGGGATGAGACTCTGGACGAAAAATAAAAAAAAGAGAAAGAAAAGAGGCCATAAAAAAAGAGAAAAGGCCCAAATAAAGAAAAAAAAAAAGAAAAAGTAAAAAATGAGAGAAAAGAGAGAAGGGACAATGCTACTATGCTTTTACCACACTTGTGCTTCAAAGTAGCACCATGATCTTCATAGTAGAGAGTCTCTCATGTTATCACTTTAATATACTAGTGGGAATTTTTCATTATAGAACTTGGCTTATACACAGAACTTTAGCAATAGCGAGGGTCAAAAAAGCACGTTGGTGCTAAGTAGCAGTTGCGCTCCTCTGCAAACTGCACTGCAGATAAATTTCTAGCAGTAGCGCGTCTCGCCCCACACACGTTACTACTACAATTCCCACGGCTTAGCCGATAGGCTACACATAGTAGTAGCGACCTAAATCGAACTGCGCTACCGCTAATTTATTTGTAGCAGCGCGTTTTAATATAAACTCGCTACTGCTAAAGGATATAAAATTAAATGGAAAGCAAATAGAAAGGTAATTGAAAATGAAAGAAATAGAATAAGGTGAAAGGAAAAAAATAAAATGTGAAGAAAACTAAATGAAAAAGGGGAAAAAGAGAAAGGAAAGCAGTACCGTGTGTCCCAGAACGCGTTGTAGCTAACCTAGCAGTAGCGCCTTTTCTGGAACGCGCTACTGCTACTTCTGACTTAACCACGGGGTTCGTCCTTCCCCACGGCCACTTCCCCCAAATCCAACTCTCCACTCTCGCCGCCGCCGTCGCCCGTCGGTCGCCGCACGCTCTCCGCACACCCTCAACGCCGCCCCCGACCCCAGATTCAACGCCGCCCCCGCCCCCGACCTTCAATGCCGCCCCGGACGATGCCCCCGACGCCGACCTCGACGCCGCCGTCCGCCACACGCCCGAGCCCCGACCCCGACCTCGACGCCGCCTGCCCCTCGCTCGTCGCAGGCGCCCGAGGTGAGCACGCCTGCTCCTCCCTCTCCCCTATACCTCTACCTAGGGTTTCTTTATTTTTTAGTTGCATCAAATTAGTTAGGGTTCATGTAAGGGTTGAAACGAATCGGATGCGGATGCGGCTCAAATGAGTGAGGGTTCATGTAAGGTTGTGGAAACGAATCAAATTTCTAAGATCAATCATAAAACGAGTAAAATTTGACCACTTATTTCACTTTATATATAGTTGCATAATTGGAATATCCGCTACCACTTTCCACCCCTAGGTTTATCAAATTAGATGGTAATTAGGGTAGTAGTTCCTAGGTACTAATTAGTTAGTAAGAACTTGTTGCTATTTTTATTTATAGTAAGTTTATTTTTAGTAAGAACTAGTTGAATTAATAGAACTAGTTAGTAAGAACATGTTGCTATTTTTTTAGTTAAAGCAATTTTCTCGCATCGACTTGGACGATGCCTATCCCGCATCCTCGTCGTCGAGTCGGCGGAGGACGGCACCTGCTTGACCAGATGGGCCATGTCCGGGACTGGGCCCCGCCGGGGTGGTACTAGGAGGCGCTACCTACCAGGGGGCGCAGGTTGGTGAGGAGCCAGCCTGTCATTGACCCGAACCTTCTTTTGTGGCGGTCGCGTGGGCCAGTGACGGTCCAGAGGCTCGAGGACTCCGCGGCGGTGGTGCATCACCATGTTAGTGAGGAGGACGCGCACGTCCGTCGCTACTTGTTTGCGTTGGAGCAGAGGTTCTCCAATAACTGGCAGGTTCTCCAGGGATCTCACTGGAGCTATGATCCCGTGATGGTTCCTTCTCTGTGGGTGTCCACCACCCGCGCCGATACCCGTCGTGTGCTAGGGTTTTAGTTGTATTAGTGATGTTATATGTATGACACTATTTGGGATGTATTGGTGATAATATTCGACGATGTACGGACGCATGAGATGATTTACTTTTGCTTATTGAATGCATGCTAATTTGAGTCCTATAAGATATTTTGAAATGTATATCTTGTGTTGCTCAATATCCATGTGGCCGGTCATGTTTGCAGGTTACACCTCCGAGTGGCCTATGTTTTGATGGAGTGTTGATTCATTTCCGTTCCGGCAAATTTCAGGCGCTCGATATGTCCTATTTTAGCAAAGGTCAAGCCGGATTTTTCCGTGAATTTTGGCATGACTTGTGCCAGAATATGTAGGAAATATCGAGTGCCCCAGATTTGTGTGTTGAGTATCCTGGTAGTTGTCTTCGATCGATTTTCAATTAATGTTTTAACTATGAACATACGAAATGTCTGATGACGGAAAGGATTTCGGTATTTGCAAATACTGCAAAGACGAGCGCGACCTGTGCGACGGAATCTTCCTAGATGATGATAGGCGCTTCAGCATCAAGCTGGATGAGAACTTCGAAGTGGATACAGTAAGTCACAACGACAAGTCTTTTTTCGTAATTAAGCATGACATCTGCTTCATTTGCTTCAACTTATATTTTTTTTACTATTGTACTAGCGTATCCCCTGCCATGCAAGAGTTTTTGTATTGGATAAGATAGGTTTTAGTCATGCTATGGAGGTAAATAAAGTTTACTTGAAGACCGAGCATGGTTATATTTTCCACGCAAAATTATACAATTCAGACGACTACACCTATTTTGGATGCAAAACATGGCGATCACTATGCAAGACTTATGCATTTGAGCCTGATATGGTTATCACCTTTGATATTCGTCCAGAAGATGATATTGAAGGTAGTATCGACATCTGGGTTGATGTGCAGATGCCTCCAGTTATAACATTATGTAAGTTTCTCAACCATATTTATGTCTTTGATATTGTTTATTCAAAAATAGTTGACAACTAATTTGTATTGTCAGCTTATTTCGGTGCAAGCAAACATGTCCAGGGCTTGGTAGACAGGACCTACTACTGTCCCGAGGCTGAACTCAACTGCGAGGAGCTAAGTCATTATGTTTCATGGCTTGAGGATCTTGATATTGTCAAGACAAATTTTCTTCCTGCATTTAGAAATGTTAGTACTGAAAACGTGCGACTAATAGTGTTCGTAATGAACTACGGTCACATCTATTTAGGAAGGATGGTAAGATTTTTACTATTTGTCCTCAGTGCATCTTTTCCATACATTATTTTTGAAGCTAAACTTCATAGCTAAGTATGTTACCATACGATGTTCTTCAACAGGGACTCCCGATGAATGTTGTGCCTTATGGGATCGAGAGTAAAGGTACCATGAGTATTATTAGCTTACGGCCAAGATATCCTACAGATTACTTTAGTGCATTCAAGATTAGCGACGGATGCTTAATAGTGCAAGTCTGGACCAAATATGTGATGGGGGAGTGCAGAGAAGTACTAGGGGGCAGCAAACAGATGCGCTACCCACGATTAGGAGACAAGTTCATCTGCATGCTCCAACTTGATCAAGGAGGAGAGCTACACATGTTTTATGTTATTTTACCTAAGAGAGAGCAGCAGGAGTGGTTAGCTAGCTAGAAATGAGTTTGAGGATGATGATGTGCTAGACTATTACTATGATGATAAAATAGCTAGTGTTGGTGGTAATGACTATGATGATTATTATTAGCTAGTGTTAGTGGTGATTAAATAAATACTCTTGGTGGTAATGACTATGATGATGATTAAATAGCTTGTGCTGGCGGGTTAGATTCAAGTGGAGGTAACATGTGGTGCACATCGAAAGTACTACTAGTCCAAACTAGATCAAGTTTGGATTAGTAGTATACTTTTGACATGCACCACATATTGCCTCCACTTGAACCTAATCCACCTTCATTTGACACACTGTTATGGACATAATGATGTAAACCTCATAACTGGTATTGTACCAATATTTGTCCTATGGCGCATAAATACACTAAAAATAAAAAAAATAAAAAAAGAATACTAGTAGCGATGGCGAGAAAACACGCTGCCAGTAGTTACATTATCAGTAGCGCGGGAGTGAACGAACGCTGTAGCTATTTGCCCTAGCAGTAGCGTGTGCGGGCACGCGTTACTGCTAAGCAATAGTTGTAGCACCTTATTAGTAGCGCGCCTACTCGCGCTACTAGTGAGCACAAAACCTGCGCTGCTGCTAGCCTTTTCCCTAGTAGTGCTTCCTCAAATTTCCCTAGGTCTTCATGAGCAAGCAAGTTGGATGCACACCCACTTAGTTTCTTTTTGAGCTTTCATATACTTATAGCTCTAGTGCATCCGTTGCATGGCAATCCCTACTCACTCACATTGATATATATTGATGGGCATCTCCATAGCCCGTTGATACGCCTAGTTGATGTGAGACTATCTTCCCCTTTTTTGTGTTCTCCACAACCACCACTCTATTCCACCTATAGTGCTATGTCCATGGCCCACGCTCATATATTGTGTGAAAATTGAAAAAGTTTTGAGAATGTCAAAAGTATGAAACAATTGCTTGGCTTGTCATCGGGGTTGTGCATGATTTAAATATTTTGTGTGGTGAAGATAGAGCCAGACTATATGATTTTGTAGGGATAACTTTTATATTATTTTTGGGACTAATCTATTAACCGGAGGCCCAGCCCAGAATTGATGTTTTTTGCCGGTTTTAGGGTTTCGAAGAAAAGGAATACCAAACGGAGTCCAAACAGAATGAAACCTTCGGGAACATGATTTTCTCAACAAATAAGACCCAGGAGACTTGGACCCTACATCAAGAAAAGAAACAGGAGGCCACGAGGTAGGGGGGCGCGCCAGCCTACCCCAGGCGCGCCCTCCACCCTTGTGGGCCCCTTGTTGCTCCACCGACGTACTCCTTCCTGCTATATATATCCACGTACCCCCAAATGATCAGATACGGAGCCAAAACCCTAATTCCACTGCCATAACTTTCTGTATCCACGAGATCCCATCTTGGGGCCTGTTCCGGAGCTCCGCCGGAGGGGGCATCGATCACGGAGGGCTTCTACATCAACACCATAGCATCTCCGATGAAGTGTGAGTACTTTACCTCAGACCTACGGGTTCAAAGTTATTAGCTAGATGGCTTCTTCTCTCTTTTTGGATCTCAATACAATGTTCTCCCCCTCTCTTGTGGAGAACTATTCGATGTAATCTTCTTTTTGCGGTGTGTTTGTTGAGACCGATGAATTGTGGGTTTATGATCAAGTCTATCTATGAACAATATTTGAATCTTCTCTGAATTCTTTTATGTATGATTGGTTATCTTTGCAAGTCTCTTTGAATTATCAGTTTGGTTTGGCCTACTAGATTGATCTTTCTTGCAATGGGAGAAGTGCTTAGCTTTGGGTTCAATCTTGCGGTGTCCTTTCCCAGTGATAGTAGGGGCAGCAAGGCACGTATTGTATTTTTGCCATCGAGGATAACAAGATGGGGTTTTCTTCATATTGCATGAGTCTATCCGTCTACATCATGTCATCTTTTTTAAGGCGTTACTCTGTTTTTAACTTAATACTCTAGATGCATGCTGGATAGCGGTCAATGAGTGGAGTAATAGTAGTAGATGTAGGCAGGAGTCGGTCTACTTGTTTCAGACGTGATGCCTATGTACATGATCATGCCTAGATATTCTCATAACTATGCTCTATTCTGTCATTTGCTCAACAGTAATTTGTTCACCCACCGTAGAATACTTATGCTCTCGAGAGAAGCCACTAGTGAAACCTATGGCCCCCGGGTCTATCTTTATCATATTGATCTCCTACTACCTAGTTATTTACTTTGTTATTTACTTTGCCTTTATTTTACTTTGCATCTTTATCACAAAAATACCAAAAATATTATCTTTATCATATCTATCAGATCTCACTCTCGTAAGTGGCCCTATAGGGATTGACAACCCCTATTTGCGTTGGTTGCGAGGATTTATTTGTTTTGTGTAGGTACGAGGGACTCGCGCGTAGCCTCCTACTGGATTGATACCTTGGTTCTCAAAAACTGAGAGAAATACTTACGCTACTTTGCTACATCATCCCTTCCTCTTCGGGGAAAACCAATGCAGTGCTCAAGAGGTAGAATTATTTCGTGTCATCCTGTTTACATAGTCATCATATTTTGAAGTATGTCATTCTATTATGTTTAGTTAGCCATCATACATGTGAAATTGTGTCATGCTATCCTGTTTAATTAGCCATCATATATCTGAAATTATGTCCTGCTATTCTGTTTGGTTAGACAACATAAGTGTGAATTATGTCATGCCCTGTTTTCTTCCCTGCTATCCATTGCACCTGTCTATCTTACAATGTCTATACATTCAATTACTTTTCTTGTTTATCAGCCATTTCAATTGGAGGGGGTGATGGCAGTATCCGTGTGAGTAAAAACACGGTCTTCAGAAAAGATCGTCCTACTTGTCGATGGAGATAGAACCATGGTTGTACTTGCCCAAGAACCAGCCCCACCACACATAACCCAGACTCACACAGATTGTACCCCTACCCAGTTGGACAGAGAACCACCTACACCCCTTCTAACCCCAACCCTAGCAGATAGTAACCCAGTTCCCATTGACACAGCACCGTCTCCACCATAGAGCACCCAAACACGAGCAGTTAGTAAGGCAACTGCAGTGCCCAAAGCACGAGGACCACCACTCTGAACCCCAAGTCAACGCTTAAAGCAGAAGAAGAATTGTTCTCATGTCAGGTTCCGTAGCTATGGTTCATACTACTTTGCTCTTGCATCACTGTATTTACTCATACCAACTAATTTCAAATTTGAAGGATGCAATTGAAACTCCAATGGCGTAATAGGTATGTTTTAAACATGTTTCTTTAACATGTTTGCTGTTGTAACTTGCTCTATGTTGATTTCAGTTTCAATTGAATAAACATTTATGTTCTAATGCCATGCACATTACAAGTGTTGTTATTGCTGTGTAGTTTGCCACACTTATATTCTGTCTATGCTGCTTTGTCTTAAATAGATATGATTCGAACTATATCTATCTTGGTTTGGCAACATAAACTAGAATGATATAAACCATACAATGACCATACTACATAGATATATGTTTGTTTCATGTTGTTATCCTGTCCACCTTACTATTGAACTGGTTTACCAAAATGAGTTTCATATACTACATTGTAAACCTGTGATGTGTTTGTTTGTTTCTCCTTTAGAACGCGGATAAAATATTGGAGAAGAGTACCCCGTTATGCAATGGTAAAGGAAGTAATGCAGATCAGGTTCAAGATAGTGAGACATCCCTGTTGTTCTCCAAGAAAGATGATAAAAACTATACTGAAGACACTGAGACAACCCCAAAGTCCTGTCTTGATGTAGTGTTCGAGTTACTGGCTACTACTGTTGGCACCAGCTCTTCGTACTCGCTGCATGAATCAGTTCGTCTTCTTGAGTCTCAACTTCAAGTTGAAAGACATCGATCAGATGTTATGCGACAGGAAGCCCAAGGACTGAGGAAGTCCCTACAGAATTCAGATGCATACTTTCTAGTGCAACAGCAAGTGCTGGAGGATTTAAGCGCCAAACAAGAGAAAGTTAATAAGCTTTCTAAGCATCTTGCCAGCATTATGGGTACCCAGAATATTGTTTCTTGAGCTCTTATGAAGTGGTTTCAGTTCTAGACTTGTTTTGCTGCGGCGTTTATATGCTTCTTTGTTCCCTATATTTGCACTAGTGGCAAACTTTGATGCCCAGTGGATGTAATATGTGTAATAGCCGTGATAGCCTAGCGTAAGTTGCTTGTTATTTATTTCCTTGTTGTCTTGTTTATTTGTTTGCTTGTAGTCAGTGCTGTTCTTTTTCCGTGGTTTGCTAGTGGCCGCAATAACCTTTTTTTAACTAGGCCACAATAACCATGGGCTACATATTTACTGTAATGACACTGGGCCTTCTACGGGCCGTAGAAACAATGGGCCTTCTACGGGGCATAGAAACAATGGGCCTTCTATGGGCTGTATCATCAATGGGCCTTCTATGGGCCGTATTATCAGTGGGCCTTCTACGGGCCGTAGGATCGATTGCCCAAACATGGGCCAATAACATACCGCTTTATGGCCGTAAACGGGCTAGAGTTGGAATCGTTCGTTCATGGGCCGACCATAATGGGCCGTCGTTAATCGGTCGTATTTGATTACGCTATGAAAACGGCCCAACGTATTAACGGGCCGACTGTAAGCACGGGCTGAATTTGGCCCACAAGCAGAAAATGACAATAACGGGTCGTAAGTAACCGAATGCTGGAAATGTGCCCAAGAATAAATGGGCCCTGAGAAGGCCGAAAGATAACATGAGCTAGAAACCGCCCAACGGAATAATGGGCCGTTAATGGGTATAAAGTGATACACTGTTCATTACGGGCAAGTTTTACCACAGGCCGTTAACGAGCCGAGGGTTACGAAGGGCCTCAGATGGGCCAAAAGACGTCATGGGCCATACATGGGCCGGAAGTTAAAACGGCCTGGAATTATATTGGACGGCCCAGATTACGCTACTAGGCCTAATTCGGATAGGCTATAAACGGGCCCTGGGTTAGCGGGCTGTAAATGGGCTATATGCGAATAGGCCATTAACAGGCTTGCCGTGGGCCGGCCCGCCACCTTTTGACCAAGTCAAATGGGTCGGCCTTTTCACAGGAATGGGACTCTGTTGGGCCGTGCCACGTATTGACGTATCATAGGCGCTTTGGGTCCAATGAGTGGATGACATCTGTCCCAATGGTGAGCCGACACGTGTTTCCTCCAGCCAATGATGATTTTACACGTGGAAAATCCCCATTGGTCGGGGCTGTCAACGGGTTATCGGATCCAAAACCAGACCCGATAGCTTAACGACGTTCCGTTACGGTGGATGCCACGTGTCGGTCACCCTTGACGAAAGCACTTATGTGACACGTGATTTATCGTCATGGAAGTGGACACTTCCGTGATGATAATTTTGGTAATGTCATGGAACACTTCTACGACAGCACAGGTATGACTATCTTGATTCTGTCATAAATTTGTCATGGATGTACACGCATGACAAAAAAAGCGATCTACTGTGACAAACACGTATCATCATAGAAGTGTATTTTTTTGTAGTGCAACCTCTACAACAATGTCTTCAGTTAAGAGTAAGACTGAGATTCAGGATCTCTAATGACAATGGCATTTGGACACACATGACTTGGTAGAAACATGGTGAATTAGCATCACTTATACATATGTTTGAAGACTACTGAAATCAAATACCTTGTGGCACTTATAAATAAATGCTAAAATACACTGAGAGGGCTAGGAAGTGGCTCAGTTTTACTGTCCTTAATATTCTCCTATTTGAGAAATAGAGGATAGACATTTCCTCTTGCTCTTCCCAACTCGTTTGAGATCTTAGCTAGTTACATACATTTAACATGTCATGGGCTGGTTATTATTTCTTGGTAGTACTATCTTATGGTGGATTAAATTCTTATTTGTTGAACCCGGCAATTCTGAACTAAAAAAATGCACATGTATTCCTGCAGCTGGAGAACGGAATGAGCGCTCATCAGGAGTTAACTACTCACCGGGTGGTAGGGCGAATCAACGGCATGTAACTCCACGCGGTACCTCAGCTCGCGTGAGTTCTCCTTGAAAGGCACTGATACGTCTCCATCGTATCTACTTTTCCAAACACTTTTCCCTTGTTTTGGACTCTAAATTGCATGATTTGAATGGAACTAACCCGGACTGACGCTGTTTTTAGCAGAATTGCCATGGTGTTATTTATGTGCAGAAACAAAAGTTCTCGGAATGACCTAAAACTTCACGGAACGTCTTTTTGGAAATCATAAAAAATCCTTGCAAAAGATGAAGACCAGGGGGCCCACACCCTAGCCACGAGGGTGGGGGGCGCGCCCCCTACCTCGTGGGCCCCCTGGAGCTCCTCCGACCTCAACTCCAGCTCTATATATTTGCTTTCGGGGAGAAAAATTGAGGAGAAGGATTCATCGCGTTTTACGATACGAAGCCGCCACCAAGCCCTAAAACCTCTCGGGAGGGCTGATCTGGAGTCCATTCGGGCTCCGAAGAGGGGAATCCGTCGCCATCGTCATCATCAACCATCCTCCATCACCAATTTCATGATGCTCACCACCGTGCGTGAGTAATTTCATCGTAGGCTTGCTAGATGGTGATGGGTTGGATGAGACTTATCATGTAATTGAGTTAGTTTTGTTAGGGTTTGATCCCTAGTATCCACTATGTTCTGTGATTGATGTTGCTATGTCTTTGCTATGCTTAATGCTTGTCACTAGGGCCCGAGTGCCATGATTTCAGATCTGAACCTATTATGTTTTCATCAATATATGCGAGTTCTTGAACCTATCTTGCAAGTCTATAGTCACCTACTGTGTGTTATGATTCGGCAACCCCGAAGTGACAATAATCGGGACCACTCCCGGTGATGGCCGTAGTTTGAGGAGTTCATGTATTCACTATGTGTTAATGCTTTGGTCCGGTACTCTATTAAAAGGAGGCCTTAATATCCCTTAGTTTCCGCTAGGACCCCGCTACCACGAGAGGGTAGGACAAAAGATGTCATGCAAGTTCTTTTCCATAAGCACGTATGAGTATATTCGGAATACATGCCTACATTACATTGATGAATTGGAGCTAGTTCTTTGTCACCCTAGGTTATGACTGTTACATGATGAACCGCATTCGGCATAATTCTCTATCACCGATCCATTGCCTACGAGCTTTCCATATATTGTTCTCCGCTTATTTACTTTTCAGTTGCTATTTCTATCATCACTACAAAATACCAAAAACACTACTTTTGCTACCATTACCACTACTATCATATTACTTTGCTACTAAATACTTTGCTGCAGATATTAAGTTTCCAGGTGTGGTTCAATTGACAACTCAGCTGCTAATACTTGAGAATATTCTTTGGCTCCCCTTGTGTCGAATCAATAAATTTGGGTTGAATACTCTACCCTTGAAAAATGTTGCGATCCCCTATACTTGTGGGTTTTCAAGACTATTTTCTAGCGCCGTTGCCGGGGAGCATAGCTTTATTCTTTGAGTCACTTGGGATTTATATCTGCCGGTGATACGTCTCCAATGTATCTATAATTTTTGATTGTTCCATGCTATTATATTATCAACCTTGGATGCTTTATATGCTATTTTATATGATTTTTGGGACTAACCTATTAACCTAGAGCCCAGTGCTAGTTTCTGTTTTTTCCTTGTTTTAGAGTATCGCAGAAAAGGAAAATCAAACGGAGTCCAATTGACCTGAAACTTCACGGAACTTATTTTTGGACTAGAAGAAGCCCATGGAGTATCGGAGATGGACCAGGAGAGTCTCGGGCTGCCCACAAGGGTGGGGGGCACGCCCACCCCGCCTAGGCGCGCCCCCCTGCCTCGTGGGCAGCTCGGAGATCCACCGACGTACTTCTTCCTCCTATATATACCCATATACCCTAAAAACTTCGAGGAGCAGAATAGATCGGGAGTTCCGCCGCCAGAAGCCTCCGTAGCCACCGAAAACCAATATAGACCCGTTCCAGCACCCTGTCGGAGGGGGAACCCTTCTCCGGTGGCCATCTTCATCATCTCGGTGCTCTCCATGACGAGGAGGGAGTAGTTCACCCTTGGGGCTGAGGGTATGTACCAGTAGCTCTGTGTTTGATCTCTCTCTCTCTCTCTCGTGTTCTTGAGGTGGTAAGATCTTGATGTATCGCAAGCTTTGCTATTATAGTTGGATCTTATGATGTTTCTCCCCCTCTACTCTCTTGTAATGGATTGAGTTCTCCCTTTGAAGTTATCTTATCGGACTGAGTCTTTAGGATTTGAGAACACTTGATGTATGTCTTGCATGGGATAACCATGGTGACAATGGGTTATTCTATTGATTCCCTTGATGTATGTTTTGGTAATCAACTTGCGGGTTCCGCCCTTGAACCTATGCATACGGGTTGGCACACGTTTTTGTCTTGACTCTCCGGTAGAAACTTTGGGGCACTCTTTGAAGTTCTTTGTGTTGGTTGAATAGATGAATCTGAGATTGTGTGATGCACATCGTATAATCATACCCACGGACACTTGAGGTGACATTGGCGTATCTAGGTGACATTAGGGTTTTGGTTGATTTTTGTCTTAAGGTGTTATTCTAGTACGAACTCTATGATAGATCAAACGGAAAGAATAGCTTCATGTTATTTTACTACAGACTCTTGAATAGATCGATCAGAAAGGATAACTTTGAGGTGGTTTCATACCCTACCATAATCTCTTCATTTGTTCTCCGCTATTAGTGACTTTGGAGTGACTCTTTGTTGCATGTCGAGGGATAGTTATATGATCTAATTATGTTATTATTGTTGAGAGAACTTGCACTAGTGAAAGTATGAACCCTAGGAATTGTTTCCTAGCATTGCAATACCATTTGTGCTCACTTTTATCATTAGTTACCTTGCTGTTTTTATATTTCCAGATTACAAAAACCTATATCTACCATCCATATTGCACTTGTATCACCATCTCTTCGCCGAACTAGTGCACATATACAATTTACCATTGTATTGGGTATGTTAGGGACACAAGAGACTCTTTGTTATTTGGTTGCAGGGTTTCTTGAGAGAGACCATCTTCATCCTACGCCTCCCACGGATTGATAAACCTTAGGGAATCCACTTGAGGGGCATTTTCTACTATCCTACAAACCTCTGCACTTGGAGGCCCAACAATGTCTACAAGAAGAAGGTTGTGTAGTAGACATCAAGCTCTTTTCTGGCGCCGTTGCCGGGTAGGTTAGCGCTTGAAGGTATATCTTTAGATCTTGCAATCGAATCTTTTTGTTTCTTGTTTTAGCACTAGTTTAGTTCATGAAAGAAAACTACGAAAAAATATGGAATTGAGTTTGCCTCATACGCTTCAACTTTTTAATATATTTCGTGACTATGATGGAAAGGAAAATTGTGCCAAAGTGTTAGAAGAAGAATGCATTAAAATGTTTGGCACTAATTATTTGAATGATGAGCATGATTGCAATGTTGTTAGTATAAATTCCTTGAATATCCATGATGCTAATGATATGCAAAGCCACAAGCTTGGGGAAGCTATGTTTGATGAAGATGATATTTTTTGTCCCCCAAGTTTTGATGAGCAAATTTATTATGATGAAAGCATGCCTCCTATTTATGATGATTATATTGATGAAAGTGGATTTGGAGAGGTCATGACTTTATTCTGTGATGAATCCACTATTCCGAAAGAGGTTCCAATTGATTATGAGAACAAAGTTGCTATCTATGGTGATTATTGTGATGACTTGTATGCTATAAAGAATAATGATATCCATGAAACTTGTCATCATGATTTTAGTTTTCAATTGGATTATGCCTCACATGATAATTATTTTGTTGAGTTTGCTCCCACTATTCCAATTGAGAAGAATTTTGCTTATGTGGAGAGTAGTAAATTTTCTATGCTTGCAGATCATGAAAAGAATGCTTTAGGTGCTGGTTATATTGTTGAATTCATTCATGATTCTACTGAAAATTATTATGAGGGAGAAATATATGCTTATAGGAATTGCAATAATATCATGTTTCCTCTCTATGTGCTTAAAATTTTGAAGTTATGCTTGTTTTACCTTCCTATGCAAGTTGATTCTTGTTCCCACAAGTTGTTTGCTCACAAAATCCCTATGCATAGGAAGTGGGTTAGACTTAGATGTGCTAGTCATATTCTTCATGATGCTCTCTTTATGTTTCAATTCTTATCCTTTACGTGAGCATCATTGAAATCATCATGCCTAGCTAGGGGCGTTAAACGATAGTGCTTGTTGGGAGGCAACTCAATTTTATTTTTGTTCCTTGATTTTTGCTCCTGTTTAGCAATAAATAATTTATCTAGCCTCTGTTATTTTTTTTATGTTTCAATTAGTGTTTGTGCCACGTAGAACCGTTGGGAAGACTTGGGGAAAGTCTTGTTGATCTTGCTGTCAAAAACAGAAACTTTAGCACTTAGAAGAATTGCTGCCATTTTTATTGGAAAGTGCTATTTAGTTAATTCTTTTTGCACATGATTAATAGATAAATTCCTCAGGTCCATAATTTATTTTAGAATTTTTGGGGTTCCATAAGTATACGGTTGATCCAGATTACTACAGACTGTTTTGTTTTTGACAGATTCTGTTTTCTATGTGTTGTTTACTTATTTTGATGAATCTATGGCTAGTAAAAGAGTTTATAAACCATATAGAAGCTCTAATACAGTAGGTTTCACACCAATATAAATCAAGAATGAGTTCATTGCAGTACCTGGAAGTGGTGTTTTGTTTTCTTTCGCTAACGGAGCTCATGAGATTTTCTATTTTGAGTTTTGTGTTGTGAAGTTTTCAAGTTTTGGGTAAAGATCGATGGATTATGGAATAAGGAGTGGAAGAGCCTAAGCTTGGGGATGCCCAAGGCACCCCAAGGAAATATTCAAGGACAACTAAGAGCCTAAGCTTGGGGATGCCCCGGAAGGCATCCCCTCTTTCGTCTTCGTTCATCGGTAACTTTACTTGGAGCTATATTTTTATTTACCACATGATATGTGTTTTGCTTGGAGCGTCATTTTATTTTCTTTTGTTTTGCTTTCTGTTTGAATAAAATACCAAGAACTGAAATTATCAAATGTTAGATAGTGTTCACATAGTTGCGTAATTATTCGACTACTCATTGAGCTTCACTTATATCTTTCAGAGTAGTTTGTCATTTGCTCTAGTGCTTCACTTATATCTTTCTAGAGCACGGTGGTGGCTTTATTTTGAAGAAATAGATGAAATATCATGCTTCACTTATATTATTTTGAGAGTCTTTAGGACAGCATGGTAGTTTGCTTTGGTTATGAAACTAGTCCTAATATGATGGGCATCCAAGATGGGTATAATAAAAACTTTCATATAAAGTGCATTGAATACTATGAGAAGTTTGATACTTGATGATTGTTTTGAGATATGAAGATGGTGATATTAAAGTCATGCTAGTTGGGTAGTTGTGAATTTTAGAAATACTTGTGTTGAAGTTTGTGATTCCCGTAGCATGCATGTATGGTGAACCGTTATGTGAAGAAGTCGGAGCATGATTTATTTATTGATTGTCCTCCTTATGAGTGGCGGTCGGGGACGAGCGATGGTCTTTTTCTACCAATCTATTCCCCTAGGAGCATGCGCGTAGTACTTTGCTTCGATAACTAATATATTTTTGCAATAAGTATGTGAGTTCTTTATGACTAATATTGAGTCCATGGATTATACGCACTCTCACCCTTCCACCATTGCTAGCCTCTCTAATACCGCGCACCTTTCGCCAATATCTTACACCCACCATATATCTTCCTCAAAACAGTCACCACCATACCTACCTATTATGGCATTTTCATAGCCATTCCGAGATATATTGCCATGCAACTTTCCACCATTCTGTTTATCATGACACATTCATCATTGTCATATTGCTTTGCATAATCATGTAGTTGACATCGTATTTGTGGCAAAGCCACCGTTCATGATTTTTCATACATGTCACTCTTGATTCATCGCTATCCCGGTATACCGCCGGAGGCATTCATATAGAGTTATACTTTGTTCTAGTATCGAGTTGTAATCTTTGAGCTGTAAATAAATAGAAGTGTGATGATCATCATTAATAAAGCATTGTCCCCCCAAAAAGAGAAAGGCCCAAAAAGAGAAAGGCCAAAAAAGGGAAAGGCCAAATAAAAAAAGGCCGAATAAAAAAATAAATGGGACAATGCTACTATCCTTTTACCACACATGTGCTTCAAAGTAGCACCATGATCTTCATGATAGAGAGTCTCCTATGTTGTCACTTTCATATACTAGTGGGAATCTTTCATTATAGAACTTGGCTTTTATATTCCAATGATGGGCTTCCTCAAAATGCCCTAGGTCTTTGTGAGCAAGCGAGTTGGATGCACACCCACTAGTTTCTTTTGTTGAGCTTTCATACATTTATAGCTCTAGTGCATCCGTTGCATGGCAATCCCTACTCACCCACATTGATATCTATTAATGGGCATCTCCATAGCCCGTTGATATGCCTAGTTGATGTGAGACTATCTTCTCCTTTTTGTCTTCTCCACAACCACCATTCTATTCCACCTATAGTGCTATGTCCATGGCTCACGCTCATATATTGCGTGAAGATTGAAAAAGTTTGAGAACATCAAAAGTATGAAACAATTGTTTGGCTTGTCATCGGGGTTGTGCATGATTTAAATATTTTATGTGGTGAAGATAGAGCATAGCGAGACTATATTATTTTGTAGGGATAGATTTCTTTGGCCATGTTATTTTGAGAAGACATGATTACTTGGTTAGTATGCTTGAAGTATTATTATTTTTATGTCAATATTAAACTTTTTTCTTGAATCTTATGGATCTGAATATTCTTGCCACAATAAACATAACTAAATGGATAAATATGTTAGGTAGCGTTCCACATCAAAAATTCTGTTTTTATCATTTACCTACTCGAGGACAATCAGGAATTAAGGTTGGGGATGCTGATACGTCTCCAATGTATCTATAATTTTTTATTGTTCCATGCTATTATATTAACAACCTTGGATGCTTTATATGCATTTATATGCTATTTTATATGATTTTTGGGACTATCCTATTAACCTAGAGCCCAGTGCCAGTTTCTGTTTTTTCCTTGTTTTAGAGTATCGCAGAAAAGGAAAATCTAACGGAGTCCAATTGACCTGAAACTTCACAGAACTTATTTTTGGACCAGAGAAGCCCACGGAGTATCGGAGATGGACCAGGAGAGTCTCGGGCTGCCCACGAGGGTGGGGGGCACGCCCACCCCCTAGGCGCACCCCCTATCTCGTGGGCAGCCCGGAGATCCACCGACGTACTTCTTCCTCCTATATATACCCATATACCCTAAAAACTTCGTGGAGCAGAATAGATCGGGAGTTCCGCCGCCAGAAGCCTCCGTAGCCACCGAAAACCAATATAGACCCGTTCCTGCACCCTGCCGGAGGGGGAACCCTTCTCCGGTGGCCATCTTCATCATCCCGGTGCTCTCCATGACGAGGAGGGAGTTGTTCACCCTCGGGGCTGAGGGTATGTACCAGTAGCTATGTGTTTGATCTCTCTCTCTCTCTCTCGTGTTCTTGAGGTGGTACGATCTTGATGTATCCCGAGCTTTTCTATTATGGTTGGATCTTATGATGTTTCTCCCCCTCTACTCTCTTGTAATGGATTGAGTTTTACCTTTGAAGTTATCGTATCGGATTGAGTCTTTAAGGATTTGAGAACACTTGATGTATGTCTTGTGTGGGATAACCATGGTGACAATGGGTTATTCTATTGATTCACTTGATGTATGTTTTGGTGATCAACTTGCGGGTTCCGCCCATGAACCTATGCATAGGGGTTGGCTCATGTTTTCGTCTAGACTCTCCGGTAGAAACTTTGGGGCACTCTTTGAAGTTCTTTGTGTTGGTTGAATAGATGAATCTGAGATTGTGTGATGCATATCGTATAATCATACCCATGGATACTTGAGGTGACATTGGAGTATCTAGGTGACATTAGGGTTTTGGTTGATTTGTGTCTTAAGGTGTTATTCTAGCACGAAGTCTATGATAGATCGAACGGAAAGAATAGCTTCATGTTATTTTACTACGGACTCTTGAATAGATTGATCAGAAGGATAACTTTGAGGTGGTTTCGTACCCTACCATAATCTCTTCGTTTGTTCTCCGCTATTAGTGACTTTGGAGTGACTCTTTGTTGCATGTTGAGGGATAGTTATATGATCTAATTATGTTATTATTGTTGAGACAACTTGCACAAGTGAAAGTATGAACCCTAGCCCTTGTTTCCTAGCATTGCAATACTGTTTGTGCTCACTTTTATCATTAGTTACCTTGCTGTTTTTATATTTTCAGATTACAAAAACCTATATCTACCATCCATATTGCACTTGTATCACCATCTCTTCGCCTAACTAGTGCACATGTACAATTTACCATTGTATTGGGTGTGTTGGGGACACAAGAGACTCTTTGTTATTTGGTTGCAGGGTTGCTTGAGAGAGACCATCTTCATCCTACACCTCCCACGAATTGATAAACCTTAGGTCATCCACTTGAGGGAAATTTGCTACTGTCCTACAAACCTCTGCACTTGGAGGCCCAACAACGTCTATAAGAAGAAGGTTGTGTAGTAGACATCAGCCGGTCACTATGAAGAACATGAAAGACGCGAAAACAAAAAATTAATTATCCCTCAACTACGAGGGGAGGTAAGGAAATGCCATCTAGCTCTGCACTTGAGTCACCTTCTGTTTTGAGTAAGCTTGCGACACCTCAACCTGCTTTTGCCATTAATTCTGATATGTCGCATATTATTGATGATGCCACTTCTGCTATGCATGATACTTATGATGAAACTACTTCTATGCTTGATACTACTATGCCACTTGGTGAATTTCTTGATGAACAACTTGCTAGGGTTAGAGAGAATGAAATTACTGAAACTAATAATATTGATGTAAGTGATGATGAAGACTCTCCCCCTAATAAATATGAATTGCCTGTTGTTCCTGAGCGTTATGTTCTGGATGAAGAATCTGGTAGAGCTATTTTAGCTTGCAATGATAGATATGATCTAAAGAGGTTATTAGCTAAATGGAAGTAGCAATCCCTTAATGCTAGAATGAAACCTTACCCTACTTTTGCTACTTCACCTATCTATGTTACTGATAAGGATTATGAATTCTCTGTTGATCCTAATATAATTACTTTGGTTGAATCTGACCCTTTTTTGGCTATGAATCTAAAACTGTTGTTGCACAACTTACTAAATTAAATGATATAGACACCTTGTTCACTAATGATGAGAGAAGTCGCTACTTTTATATCCTTAAAATATTTCCGTTCTCATTAAAGGGTGATACTAAGATATGGTTTAATTCTCTTGATCCTGGTTGTGTGCGTAGTCCCCAGTATATGATTTATTACTTCTCTGCTAAATATTTCCCTGCTCATAAGAAACAAGCTGCTTTAAGGGATATATATAATTTTGTGCAAATTGAAGAAGAGAGTCTCCCACAAGCTTGGGGGAGGCTTCGCCTATTACTTAATGCTTTGCCTGATCATCCTCTTAAGAAAATGGAAATACTTCATATCTTTTATAATGGACTGTAATATCCCAAATTTTCAATTTGGAATGTTATACATTAGATCATCATTGCATATCATATTTTGTTTTGCTTTTGGTTTGATCCTAGAAATTTCTACGCAACTCAAGGACCCACGGAGAGAGTTGGGAAATTCTTTATTTTCATATTTGAGTTTTCTCAAATTTTGAGAATAGGATCATTTAATTTTTATATTTTATCATCAATTATTTCTATTACAAAAATATGAGAGAGGGAATAAAATGACTTTCCCAAAATAAATAAATATTGAGGATTTAATAATAAAATCAAATAAGATTTTATTTCGGAGTTTTTCGTTATTTTATTTGAATTTAGGAAAAATGTGCGTTTCTCAAAATTGCATTTAGGCCCCAAATAAATGTTCACCTTGTGCGACTTGATTTTAGAAGCCCGGGAAAATTTATTTCGGGATTTTTGGAGTCCTTTTAGTATTTCTTTTTATTTTTCTTCTGCGCATAATTATTAAAAAAACGAACCGAACTACGGGTCGTGTCGGACCGGGACTCCGGCCCGCTAGGCTTTATAAGCCGGGGGGGAGCCCAGCCGAAGCCAGCCACCCGCGCCCCGAAACCCTAGCCGCCGCCCTGCCGCCTGCCGTCGCCGGAGCCGCCGCGCCGCCGCCTCGCCGACTCGCCGCCGAGGTCGCCTCGAAATCCGCGCCGTTTTTTTTAATTTTTTTTTGAAAAAACCGTTCGGTTTTTTCATCGGTTTTTTTAAATAGATCGGTTTTTCCGATTTATTTAATTACCAAGCGTTCGTCTGTTCATTCGTTCTAGCGAACGTTCGTCGCTTTTCTTTTTCTCGGATTAAATCCGCGATTTTTTGATCGCGATTTCTGATCTGATTATCTTTTTAGTATAACTTTTCGTTCGTTTATCAGAATCAGGCGATTCAAGCGCTTGGAGTTTCGTCTCGAAACCATCTATCCGTTTAACCAACTTAAACAAGTTTTTGCTACTGTAAAATTTGCCTTAGATCCAGATTAGTAGAACGAAGTTGTTTTCTTTCGCCGTTTGACTTTCGTTGCTTCGCTCGATTTGATTCTTTTTGCAAACCGGAGTTATTAAGTTGAACCTTCTAGTTAGATCTCTTATTTGAGTTTTACCCGTGCATTAGATGAGTACTTATTGTGTGCTTGTTTGTTTGCGATAGAGTACCCGAAGTGCGCCGCTTGTTACTTCGAATCGCTAGGTTTCCCGGATCATCCGCAAGGCAAGTAACACTTTGATCATACCTTTTCTACTACCCAGTTTTACTGCATTAGATCAATCCTCAAACCTTGCATGATTAGGATCTAATTAAATTGTGGGATGGGAAGTAGTTGAGGTAGTACCTATTACCTGTTTATTTTCAAACCTTTAGGAGTTACTTCTACGTTTGCTTATTATGCCATGCTATGCTAGTAGACTTGGATTGGGTGAGTGATATCCATGATAGATGTGAGATTGTTAATTAATGGTTTATCTAAGGTGGCAACTTAAACACACATCTGGGTGGATTGAGGCACCTGGGTAATCCAGGATTTGCCTGTTTTCTTTTGGACCGCCACCCTGGCTCAAAGGGATCATGGGATTATTCTTACTAGAAACTTCCGTGTGCAGCCACAAGCTATTATGGGCTCTAGCATAGCTGACTAAGTCGTGCGAACTCTTACAGTGGTAGACTAGCAGATGTAGGGGATGTAGGTGGTACGGTCTACCCGATCGTAAGGTGCTAGCGCTTCTGAAAGACTATGTATCGGTCATCCGTTTGTCAAACACCTTGTAGTGCGAGAAACCAAACGGAGGTGATCGAGTCTTCTGGGGAAAAGTGCGCAAACCTCTGCAGAGTGTAATAAACTAATCATGGTTAGCCGTGTCCCCGGTTATGGACATCTTGAGTATCTAGTACCTGGATTATCATGTGAATCTCAACATGTTACTCTAAATTAATTTTGTTGGGTTGTGATAATGATGATGTTTAATTGGGATTGAGGATGCTGTCAACCATTCTCAATGTTTAACAACTACCATGATAGTTAAATAAATTTATTCCTTGAAGTAGGGGAAAATTGGCTTTACGCAAAACTGTAACCATAGAGCTTTCCACCAGCCAAATATGCATATAGTATAGCTATTCCATTCCATTACTCTCTATGTGTCACCTTGCCAGCATATTCCATGTGCTGACCCGTTTCGGGCTGCAACGTTAATGTTGCAGACTTTTCAGACGACGATTAAGGAGTTTTAGGTCGTGGTTCTATACTCAGTGATGCCGTTGGAGTTGATGGACTCACTTATCTTCCAAGCCTTCCGCTGTTATCGTTATTAGATGGCCTTAAGCCATATTTACTGTAATAAGTTCTTTATTGAGACACTCGATTTAATAAGTGTGTGATTGCTACTCTGTTATAAATCCTCCGAGTACTGTGTGGTGTTAGCATTACTGATCCAGGGATGACACCGGAGCACAGAGATCAGACTGTTTGAGGTCTGGTCGCTACATGGACTAACTGATGCTTCCAGAGATTACCTGGATAGTTGTGCTGGTTTTGTTTTCAGGGAAAGAACACTGGATGAATCTGAAATTCTATTCAATAATATGTTGACAAATTAACATAATTGGACATTTCCGGAGGCTATTCCTAAACCAACTCCGAAGAAGAGAGGTGTTCTATTTCTCAGTCCTGAGGATATGCAAGAGGCAAAGAAATCCATGAAAGAAAACGGTATTAAAGCTGAAGATGTTAAGAATTTACATCCTATTGAAGAAATACATGGTCTTAATTTACTGCCTACTGAAGAAATACATGGTCTTGATAACCCGACATAGGTAGTACATGTAAATTCTCTCTATAGATATGATAAAGCTGAAATCCCATTTACTAAGTTTGCTAGCCCATGCTTAGATGAGTTTGATAAATTTATGGTTAAGCAAGAAGACTTCAATGCTTATTTTGGTAGAGAATTAAAACGCAGTGCTGGTATGCTTGAACACTTGGGTGATTATATGGCTAATGTCAAAGGTGAACTTAAACTTATTAGTAAACATGCTTCTATGGTTACCACTCAGGTAGAACAAGTACTTAAAGCTCAAAATGATTTGCTCAATGAACTGAATAGTAAGAATAATGATAATGTTGTTAGAGTTATGACTAGAGGTGGTATAATGACTCAGGAACCTTTGTACCCTGAAGGCCATCCTAAGAGAATTGAGCAAGATTCTCAGAGAAATAATATAGATGCACCTAGTCCTTCTAAAAGGAAGTAAAAGGAAAATGATAGGACTTTGCATACTTCTAGTGAACCTGTTATTGATACACCTGAGAATCCAAATGATATTTCTATTTCTGATGCTGAAACACAATCTGGTAATGAACCTGAAACTAGTGATAATGTTAATGATAATGTTCATGTTGATGTTCAACCTAGCAATGATAATGATATAGAAATTGAACTTGTTGTTGATCTTGATAACCCACAATCAAAGAAGCAACGTTATTATAAGAGAGACTTTGTTACTAGGAAACACGGTAAAGAAATAGAACCATGGGTTCAAAAACCCATGCCTTTTCCTCCCAAACCATCCAAGAAAAAGGATGATGAGGATTTTGAGCGCTTTGCTAAAATGATTAGACCTATCTTTTTGAGTATGCGATTAACTTATATGCTCAAAACGAATCCTTATGCAAACTATATGAAAGAAATTGTTACTAATAAAAGAAAGATATCGGAAGCTGAAATTTCCACCATGCTTGCTAATTATACTTTTAAGGGTGGAATACCAAAGGAACTTGGAGATCTAGGAGTACCCACTATACCATGCTCCATTAAAAGAAACTATGTTAAAACTGCTTTATGTGATCTTGGAGCCGGTGTTAGTGTTATGCCTCTCTCTTTATATCGTAGACTTGATTTGAATAAGTTGACACCTACTGAGTTATCTTTGCAAATGGCTGATAAATCAACTGCTATACCTGTCGGTATTCGTGAGGATGTGCCTCTTGTGGTTGCAAATGTTACTATTTTAACGGACTTTGTTATTCTTGATATTGTTGAGGACGATAGTATGTCTATTATTCTTGGAAGACCCTTTTTGAATACTGCAAGGGCTGTTATTGATTGCAACAAAGGCAATGTCACTTTTCATGTTAATGGTAATGAGCATACGGTACACTTTCCGAGGAAACAACCTCAAGTCCACAGTATCAATTCTATTGGAAAAATCCCATCTATTATTTTTGGAGGTTTTGAATTTCCTCTTCCTACTGTCAAGAAGAAATATGATATTCTTATTGTTGGGGATGTGCATATCCCCGTTGAGGTAACCTAGTGTTATTCGAAAATTCTCCGGTTCCATGTTATTCGGAATGAGTTTGTTAACAAGACTTGATCAACCTTGTTAATGGGTTCCTTTTGATGATCATGAGATGGATGAATTTAGAAAAAACAACTCTCTGTACCCTCCTTTTACTTTCTGTCATTTATATTAAATAAAATAAAAATAAGTATTTTCCGTCTATTATCTGATTTATCCGTGCAATATAAAAATACCCAAAAAATAAAAGTTCTCCAAATGCCCTGAAATTTAAATATGATTTTTTCTGGAATATTTTAGAATATTTGGCAGTGAGAACACACCACGGGGGGCATCCACCTGGCCACGAGGGTGGAGGGCGCGCCCTACCCCCCTGGGCGTGCCCCCCTACCTTGTGGGCCCACGGTGGCCCTCCTCCACTTATTCCTGCACCCACACACTCCTTCCTCCCACAAACAC
The DNA here is from genome assembly GCF_056163025.1 of Triticum urartu. Classification (NCBI taxonomy): domain Eukaryota; kingdom Viridiplantae; phylum Streptophyta; class Magnoliopsida; order Poales; family Poaceae; genus Triticum; species Triticum urartu. Next base: position 24,330,266 of record NC_141877.1, on the reverse strand, counting down.
GATTATCCAGTTCAAACCTGAGTCCAAGCTCATTTTGCTGCCATTTTCGATCTCCTTGCTCAAATCACCTCTCACAAAACTGCTTGGGGGGGATTGTTCCTTGGTATGTGACTCCTCCATTGGTCCAATTAGTTTTTGTTCTAGTGCATTATTCATTGCAAATTTGTGCTGCATAGGTGACCCTGTTCTTGAGCTTGCATGTCAAATTTATGTGGTTACAAGTAGTTTTGATGCATGATATAGGCTCTAAGCACTTGTAGGAGTAGTTGCTATCAATTTTGTTGAGTTTGGTTTACTTTTATTTGAAGTTACTAAAAATTTCAGAAATTTTTCAAAGGAAGAAATATGTTTAGGAAAATGTACCAAGGTGGCTCTTCAAGGAAACAAGAGCCCAGGCTTGCAATGCGTGATGCTGATGATGAGCCACCAAGGGACGCTCCAGTGCGGCCTTGTGAATGGCCTTCAGAGGACTTTATGGATCGAGCGGAAATCAAGGAAGAATTTAACGCATATTTTTGTAATGATTACCCACAAGTATAGGGGATCTATCGTAGTCCTTTCGATAAGTAAGAGTGTCGAACCCAACGAGGAGCAGAAGGAAATGATAAGCGGTTTTCAGCAAGGTATTCTCTGCAAACACTGAAATAATAAGTAACAGATAGTATTGTGACAGGATAATTTGTAACGAGTAACAAGTAACAAAAGTAAATAAAGTGCAGCAAGGTGGCCCAATCCTTTTTGTAGAAAAGGACAAGCCTGGACAAACTCTTATATGATGTAAAGCGCTCCCGAGGACACATGGGAATATCGTCAAACTAGTTTTCATCACGTTCATATGATTCACGTTCAGTACTTTGATAATTTGGTATGTGGGTGGACCGGTGCTTGGGTGCTGCCCTTATTTGGACAAGCATCCCACTTATGATTAAACTCTATTGCAAGCATCCGCAACTACAACAAAAGTATTAAGGTAAACCTAACCATAGCATGAAACATATGGATCCAAATCAGCCCCTTATGAAGCAACGCATAAACTAGGGTTTAAGCTTCTGTCACTCTAGCAACCGATCATCTACTAATTACTTCCCAATGCCTTCCTCTAGGCCCAAATAATGGTGAAGTGTCATGTAGTCGACGTTCACATAACACCACTAGAGAGACAACATACATCTCATCAAAATATCGAATGAATACCAAATTCACAGGACTACTAATAGCAAGACTTCTCCCATGTCCTCAGGAACAAATGTAACTACTCACAAAGCATATTCATGTTCATAATCAGAGGGGTATTAATATGCATATAGGATATGAACATATGATCTTCCACCAAATAAACCAACTAGCATCAACTACAAGGAGTAATTAACACTACTAGCAACCCATAGGTACCAATCCCAGGCTTAGAGAAAAGAATTGGATACAAGAGATGAACTAGGGTTTTGAGAGGAGATGGTGCTGGTGAAGATGTTGATGGAGATTGCCCTCTCCCAATGAGAGGAGCGTTGGTGATGAAGATGGCGATGATTTCCCCCTCCCGGAGGGAAGTTTCCCCGGCAGAAGAGCTCCGCAAGAGCCCTAGATTGGTTCCGGCAAGGTTCCGCCTCGTGGCGGCGGAGTCTCGTCCGGAAATATGTCTTATGATTTTTTCCTCATCGAAAGACTCCATATAGAAGAAGATGGCCATGGGAGGGCCACCAGGGGGCCCACGAGGTAGGGGTCGCGCCCAGGGGGTAGGGCGCGCCCCCACCCTCGCGGGCAGGGTGTGGCCCCCCTTGGTGAACTTCTTACGCTCAGTATTTTTTATATATTCTGAAAACGTCTTCCGTGAAGTTTCAGGACTTTTGGAGCTGTGCAGAATAGGTCTCTAATATTTCTCCTTTTCCGGCCCAGAATCCTAGCTGCCGGCATTCTCCCTCTTTAAGTAAACCTTGTAAAATAAGAGAGAATAGGCATAAGTATTTGTGACTCCCCCGATTCAATCGTGCACTAATCATACACGAAAACATGTACGATCAAGATCAGGGACTCACGGGAAAATATCACAGCACAACTCTACAAATAAAATAAGTCATACAAGCATCATATTACAAGCCAGGGGCCTCGAAGGCTCGGATACAAGAGCCCGATCATAGCCGAGGCAGTGGAAGCAACAATATCTGAGTCCGGACATAAGTTAAACAAGTTTGCCTTAAGAAGGCTAGCACAAACTAGGATACAGATCGAAAGAGGCGTAGGCCTCCTGCCTGGGATCCTCCTAAACTACTCCTGGTCAGCGTCAGTGGGCTGCACGTAGTAGTAGGCACCTCCAGAGTAGTAGCAGTTGTCATTGAGAGTGGCGTCTGGCTGCTGGACTCCATCACCTGGTCGCAGCAATCGGGTATAGAAAGGGGAAAAGAGGGAGCAAAGCAACCGTGAGTACTCATCCAAAGTACTCGCAAGCAAGGAGCTACACTACATATGTATGCATTGGTATCAAATGGAATAAGGGTATCTTATATGGACTGAACTGCAGAATGCCGGAATAAGAGGGGGATAGCTAGTCCTATCAAAGACTACGCTTCTGGCCACCTCCATCTTGCAGCATGTAGAAGAGAGCAGAAGGTAAGTTCACGAAGTAGCATCACATAGCATAATCCTACCCAACGATCCTCTCCTCGTCGCCCTGTTAGAGAGCGACCATCGGGTTGTATCTGGCACTTGGAAGGGTGTGTTTTATTAAGTATCCGGTTTTAGTTGTCATAAGGTCAAGGTACAACTCCAAGTCGTCCTGTTACCGAAGATCACGGCTATTCGAATGGATTAACTTCCCTGCAGGGGTGCACCACATTTCCCAACACGCTCGATCCCCTTTGTCCGGACACACTTTTCTGGGTCATGCCCGGCCTCGGAAGATCAACACATCGCAGCCCTACCTAGGCACAACAGAGAGGTCAGCACGCCGGTCTAAATCCTATGGCACATGGGTCTGGGCCCATCGCCCATTGCACACCTGCACATTGCGAGGGTGGCCAGAGAGCAGACCTAGCCTCCCTTATACAAGAGCAGGCGTTCCAGTCCAACCCGGCGCACGCTGCTCAATCGCTGACGTCACGAAGGCTTCGGCAGATACCACGACGTCAGTGCCCATAACTGTCCCCGCGTAGATGGTTAGTGCGTATAGGCCAGTGGCCAGACTCAGATCAAATACCAAGATCTCGTTAAATGTGTTATCTTGAAATAACCGTGAATGCTGACCAGGGCCAGGACCACCTCTCTCCTATGTGGTCTCAACCTGCCCTATCGCTTCGCCACAAAGATCCACACAGAGGGCCGGCGGGGAAGTATGTCCTTCCAGCCTCCAATTCGTGAATCAACCGCGGGTACTCCTCGAGCCAACCCGACTTTAGTCATCACATGTATCATGTATAAAGTATATAGTATATACCCGTGATCACCTCCCGAGTGATCACGGCCTGATAGTATAGCATGGCAGATGGACAAGAATGTAGGGCCACTGATGATAAACTAGCATCCTATACTAAGCATTAGGATTGCAGGTAAAGGTAACAACAGTAGTAGTAAGGACAGGCTATGCATCAGGATAGGATAACGTAAAGCAGTAACATGCTACACTACTCTAGTGCAAGCAGTAGAGAGAAGAATAGGCGATATCTGGTGATCAAAGGGGGGGGCTTGCCTGGTTCCTCCGCAGACAAAAACAGACCCTCGAAGGTGAAGTAGTCGATCACAGGTTGAACCACGGTCTCGGGGTCTACCGGAAAGAAGTAACGAAGGGGGAACACAATAAATAACAGAACAATCAAAGCATCACCAAGCATAACATGGCATTACGCGGTGCTTGGGTTGACCAAACGCAGTACGTGGTGATACCGGTGAAGGGGAAAAACAACCGAGAAAATATCCCCAGTGTTTCGCGTTTTCGGATAGATGAACCGGAGGGGGAAAGTTGCGTGTTCGCGATGCTAGGGATGTGTGGCGGACGAACGGGTTGCGTGTCCGAATTCGTCTCGTCGTTCTGAACAACTTTCATGTACAAAGTTTTTCCATCTGAGCTACGGTTTATTTTATATTAATTTTTAAAGATTAAACCATTTTCTGGAGTTATTTATATTAACTGAAATGGAGTGATGACGTAAGCAAAGTGTCAACATGACATCGGCGGTCAACTGTGACTGTTGACTGGTCAAACTGACATATGGGGCCCATTCGTCATTGACTACTAGATAATTAGTAGTAGTTAGACTAATTAGCATGTTAATTAATCATGGTTAATTAGTTTAACTAAATGATTAGGCTAATTAAGTACCATTAATTTAATTACTATTATTATTTTTATATATATTTTTAATCTCCTTTTTTATAAAATAGGGGCGTGGGTCCCGGCTGTCTGAGGCCCAAGGCCTAGCGGGCACTGGGCGACGCGGGCGCAGCCACGGGCGCCCGATGGGGCTAGCCCAGGCGCGGGGGGGGGGGGGGAAGCGAGGTGCGGCGAGGGGGCATGGCTAGCGTGGGGCGGCAGAGTGGGGGGAAGGCGGAGTGGGGCGGCGCCAGCGGAGTAGTGGTGGAGGCGGGCGCCATCATGGCTGGCGGCGGTGAGTGCGGAAGGGGCTGCAGGCGCGCGCGGTCACGGGCAGAGCCTGCCATCGACGCCAGCAACGACGGGAGGCAAGCGAGGCACGATGGCGGGTCCGGCCGGACGAAGTAGGGCGGAAGTCGCCTCGGCCGGCTGCGGCGATGCGCGGCAGCGGGGCCTTAGCAGAGGCGGCAGCACGCGGAGGAGCAGTAGCGGCGGCAGCAGAGGCAAAGGTAGCAGGCGGGGGCGAGTAGCACGGGCCGCCGACGGAGGCGGGCAGCAGCAACAGTGATGAGCGGGGCCGCGATGGGGGCTAAGGGCGCAGAGCGGTGGGGCAGCGCGATGCTGAGGAGCAGTAGTGGCGGAAGGCGCAGCCCCGGCGTGGTCGGCATTCGCAAGCAGGGGGTACGGGACGCTGCCGACGTGGGCGGTGTGGCGGCCTACTAAATCGGGAACAGAGTGGAAGGGTTGGGGCGATGGCTCACCGAGAGGGGGTGGATGGCGAGCTCGTGAGGGGGTCGGGGAGGTTCGGACGACGGTGGGTCGAAGCCGTGGCCGAGGTGAACGCCGGCGAAGGGGATCGGCGCGGTCCGGCGATGCAGCGAGGATGCGTTCGATCTGGCCCTCGTGGACGAAGTAGATAGCAGCAACGGTTCTTTTAGACACGCTAACTCGACGTAAAGTCGGCATTGGCTGCGGCGACGAGGTGGTTCATTGCCATGGCAGCGGTTGTGTGTACTGTGTGGAAGGGGGCGACGCGAGGAAGGGGGAATGGCCTAGGGTTTAGCCGAGGGGAACGAGGGTGCATTGTAGTCGTTGAGGAGGGGCCGGATGGACGACACGCAGATGATTTGCGGCATGGACGTTCGCACGGCAGCCACCACACTCGGGTGAGGAGGGGAACAAGGAGAGGTCGCTAGTGGGCTGGGCCTCACTATTTTTTAAGGCCCAGTTGCACCGTTGTTTGCTCCTTTCCTTTTTATTCTTTTCTGTTTTAGTTTTCGCTACCAATTTCTATTTCTTCTAGCTACCAAATGATTTTTGTCACATGTGAATCTTGGCACATAAATTTGGCATAATATTTTGGTGTTGCACCAATATTTTGGGGGCTATTTGAAGTTTAAACAAATTATGTATAAATTTAAATGTCTCTCATAAGTGGGGTTGAACCTCTGTTTTAATTGCTATGGACATTTTTGGAGTTTCAAAAATGTTGGTTTTATTTTTACAATAGCTTTGGGAAATTATGCAACATTATGGACACTTTTGTTTTGCTGCTTGGGTAATTAATATTTTGACTCTATTTTAAAATAGAATTTGAACTTAGTTCGAATCTAAGTGATTCCTAGCAATAGTAAAAGCGATGACCTGGCATCATTATCAGGCGATTACTATAGCTTATTTATTCGGGCGTTAGAAATCTCCTCCACTACAAGAAATCCCGTCCTGAGATTTAAGAGGTATAGCTAAGGTGAAGGATAGGTTACCAAGTTCTAATGAGTCTTCTCGTTTTAGGTTGCTCTTCTCAAAGAAGTTGATCCGTTACTTTGAAGTCTTCATTCCTATAAATCGTCGTGTCATCACGAAGCTGTCATCCTTCCTTCCGGATCTTCATCGTACTTACGAATAGGTAAGGGGGCAGTCCTCCAATGATAGAATGCTATAAGGGTTAATCATATGGGTTTATCCCATGAAGGAACATATAAGTACCTCTCGAGCTGGAACTCAGGAATTACATCGAGAGATTTAAAGTAAGCACGGGAAGTTTTTAAGCGGGTAGGCAATCGTTCGATGCCTGAAATAGAGTGTGCGAAGGGTTTCAGAGCAACTGGAATAAGTGTTGTGCTTAATACCAGAATTGATGATCTTTCGGAAGGTGGCTCGTGAATTACTTATGGAGCCAAGAGCGAGGAATATCTTTGGCAACAGGGCTGTATAGGAGAGTCAGGTTTCGATCCTATGGAACTGTGGATTATGGGCCCACCATGTGGGTTAACAATAGGAAGGCGGTAATCAATTTGCACGATCAAGATGGCAAGGCAGGTTAGAGTATCGTGTGTCAGTTATGTCAGCAACAACATCGATACCAAGGGCGAGGGATGAAGAGAACCATTTTTTCTGCAGGTTGAACGAGGCAGACCAATAGGCAAAGTTCTCGTCCATTGGTGGCTACCGGAATTTCATCAACAATAGTAACAGGGTCTTGCTGACAGAATTGTACACCAAGTGTGACGCCCCCGATTTGACCGTACACTAATCATACACGCAAACGTGTACGTTCAAGATCAGGGACTCACGGGAAGATATCACAACACAACTCTACAAATAAAATAAGTCATACAAGCATATTGGTCTTCGTCTTTACAAGCCAGGGGCCTCGGAGGCTCGAATACAAGAGCTCGATCATAGACGAGTCAGCGGAAGCAACAATATCTGAGTACAGACATAAGTTAAACAAGTTTGCCTTAAGAAGGCTAGCACAAACTGGGATACAGATCGAAAGAGGCGCAGGCCTCCTGCCTGGGATCCTCCTAAACTACTCCTGGTCGTCGTCAGCGGGCAGCACGTAGTAGTAGGCACCTCCGGTGTAGCAGGAGTCGTCGTCGACGGTGGCATCTAGCTCCTGGGCTCCAACATCTGGTTGCGACAACTAGGTAGAAGGGATAGAGGGAAAAGAAGGAGAAAGCAACCGTGAGTACTCATCCAAAGTACTCGCAAGCAAGGAGCTATACTACATATGCATGGGTATCAAATGGAATAAGGGTATCATATGTGGACTGAACTGCAGAATGCCAGAATAAGAGGGGATAACTAATCCTGTCGAAGACTACGCTTCTGGCAGCCTCCGTCTTGCAGCATGTAGAAGAGAGTAGACTGAAGTCCTCCAAGTAGCATCGCATAGCATAATCCTAACCGATGATCCTCCCCTCGTCACCCTGTGAGAGAGCGATCATCGGTTGTATCTGGTACTTGGAAGGGTGTGTTTTATTAAGTATCCGGTTCTAGTTGTCATAAGGTCAAAGTACAACTCCGGGTCGTCCTTTTACCGAGGGACACGGCTATTCGAATAGATAAACTTCCCTGCAGGGGTGCACCACATACCCCAACACGCTCGATCCCATTTGGCCGGACACACTTTTCTGGGTCATGCCCGGCCTCGGAAGATCAACACGTTGCAGTCCTACCTAGGCACAACAGAGAGGTCAGCACGCCGGTCTAATCCTATGGCGCAGGGGTCTGGGCTCATCGCCCTTTGCACACCTGCACGTTGCGTACGCGGCCGGAAGCAGACCTAGCCTAGTGACTTTCCAGTCCAATCCGGCGCGCGCCACTCAGTCGCTGACGTCACGAAGGCTTCGGCTGATACCACGACGCCGGGATACCCATAACTGCTCCCACGTAGATGGTTAGTGCGTATAGACCAAATGGCCAGACTCAGATCAAATACCCAGATCTCGTTAATCGTGTTAAGTATCCGCGAACACCGACCAGGGCCAGGCCCACCTCTCTCCTAGGTGGTCAGAACCTGCCCTGTCGCTCCGCCACAAAGATCCACACAGAGGGCCGTCGGGACAAAGGTCCTTTCAGCCCCCAATCCGTGAATCACTCGCGGGTACTCCTCGAGCCAACCCGACTTTGGTCACCACATGTATCATGTTTAAAGTATATAGCATATACCCGTGATCACCTCCCGAGTGATCACGGCCCAATAGTATAGCATGGCAGACGGACAAGAATGTAGGGCCACTGATGATAAACTAGCATCCTATACTAAGCATTAGGTTTGCAGGTAAAGGTAACAACAGTAGTAGCAAGGACAGGCTATGCATCAGTATAGGATTAACGAGAAGCAGTAACATGCTACACTACTCTAATGCAAGCAGTATAGAGAAGAGTAGGCGATATCTGGTGATCAAAGGGGGGGCTTGCCTGGTTGCTCTGGCAAGAGAGAGGGGTCGTCAACTCCATAGTCGTACTGGGTAGCAGCGGCGTCGGTCTCGGTGTCTATCGAGACAAGAGGGGGGAGAAACAATAAATACTTAAGCAAGCATATGCATAGTGGTGCATGACATGACAAGTAACGGCGTTAGAGGTGCCCTAACACGGTACGTGATGATACCGGTGAAGGGGGGAAACATCCGGGAAAGTATCCCCGGTGATTCGCGTTTTCGGGCAAAGGAGCTGGAGGGGGAAAGTTGCGTGTTTGATAAGTTAGGAATGTGTGGTGGACGAACGGGGAGTGTATCTGGATTCGTCTCGTCGTTCTGAGCAACTTTCATGTACAAAGTTTTTTCATCCGAACTACGGTTTATTTTATATTAATGTTAAAAGATTTAAATCATTTTTAGGATTTATTTAATTAATTTAATCAACATTATCCAGAAT